>NW_007733718.1:49647-51181 GCF_000696425.1 Galeopterus variegatus | reverse complement strand
AAGTCTTTACCAGGCGGTGCAAGAATTCCACATTAATAATTCCATTCTCCTCTTTCCCAAACATTACATCAAACAAACATAGGCAATTGCTTTGCTCTTTTTAAAAATTTAATGGGAGACACTACCCTAGGTTCCCTAAGCTGTAAGGAAAAGTCTGTCCCTCTAATGACTCTCTCTCTCTCTCTCGCAGTTTATTGGAATCAGGAGATTGTATTTACTATCTAGATTGGGCGATCTCAAGCCATACAGAGGAAATCAGAAAACTGTCACTCATTGCTGCCACTGTCACTGCCTCTGAGTGTGGCACAGGCTCCATCCACGACAGCCAGAAGTAGTCTCAAATGAGACTCTGGAGAGGAAGTGACACACTAGCACTAAAACTTTCTAGGATAATTCTTTTTCATTTTCTTCTACCCAGTCAAAACACCTATAAACATCGTCAGTGGAGTGCGTAAGTCTTTCTAGAGGTAATATGGAGTAGAGTGAGCATGCCAGAGCCCCAGCCAAGAAGAGATGTGCATGAAAAACGCTCCATTTTTCTATCAGACACCTGTGCCCACTGTCCCAAGCACTGCCCTGCTCGCCCTCCTCATCAGCCCCTCTGCAGTGTCCCTTCTGCTCCTGGAAGGGCCACAGCACAGAGGAAAAGTGTCCTCTGGCATGCACGACTGGAAAGAAGGGAGTCACGTCTTAAACACTTTTCCTAGTTTACACTTCACACAGTTCTTACTCCTAGCTCAGCCTCATGCCTTCTAAAGAACATATCAGAAGCCCCGTTCCGTTTTCATTTCTCAGTCTCTCCCTCGTCCTATTCATTACCCATAACTTTGTCCGTTTTTTTAAATGAACCTTTCCTTCCCTCCATCCCTTCCTCAGATGTTTCAACTTCTCTGGCTCCCTTCCCCAGCCTTACCTCTTCCAAGTCTTTCCTCCTTGGCACCAGCGTCTTTGACCGGCCCGGGGCTGCCCTGTACCCCTCTTTCTCCTCCCCTCCCTTGCTGAGCCCCTTCACCTCACCCATTCCCGTCTCGGGCTCTCCAGATTCCCGGGCTGTTGGCTGCTGAGAAATCTTTGCTGCAGCGAGGACCGGAGTCCGCCGCGCGCAGCCCAGTGGCAGAAGAGGGCTCGGCTGGGAGAGAAGGCGAGGACTGCGGGAGGGAGGCAGCCCGTCCTCCCGCGAGCCTGTGAGGATGCGGCGGGGGGCCAGGGGCACGGGGAGGTACTAACCCCCCGAGCCCCTGATCCGGGCTTGCAGACCTGACCCGCGGGCCAATTTCCTGCCAACTGCAGCCGAGAAGCAGAAGCGCCTGGACAGCCAAGAAAGGGGCGCCCGGGGTGCCCATCCCCAGAGTCGGTCCTCGGCGAACCCGGTAGGAAGAGAGGAGGGAGTCAGTGTGCGGTGAGGGGAAGGAGAAACCGGACTCCAGAGTGGGGCATCGGAGAGACTGGGGTTCTCCGGGGAGCGCCCGAGGGTGCAGCGGGCCAGGCGGTGGGCGAGGGGCGCGCGGAGGGCGTGCGCGCGCGGGGAGGGGGC
>NW_007733718.1:1240-48647 GCF_000696425.1 Galeopterus variegatus | reverse complement strand
TGGCCAGGCTCCCGGCTGGCGCAGGCTGGGGGGCTGTCGGCGGGTGCGAGCCGGGGAGCGCGTGCGGCGGCCGCGGCGCCCGTGTTTGTGTGTATGTGAGAAAGCGAGGGGCGAGCGCCAGTGCGAGCGAGGCACCGAGAGAGCGCATGTCTCATCCCTGCGAGCAGCCACTAGACGCCCCACCACCATCTTTTGCATGTGCAACATTTGCAGCCGGACAGAAAACCTCTCCCAGGGCTATGGAGACTGCGGGAAAAATCTGGCAGCTCGCGATGGATTGCTAAGGGGAAATAGTCATCATCACCCACCGCCCAAACCTCTCTTCTTTCTTTTCTTTTCTTTTTCTTTTTTGGATTGTTTTTGATTTTAGCGCCATCGTCTTCAATGCCTCTCTGAACAGCCTTTAGGAAGAGTGTGAGAGAAAGAGAGAGAGAGAGCGCGCTCCAGGGAAAGGAGAAAAGAAGATGTGGATTATTTGCAGACAGATTGTCTTGTTATTTTCTGGATTTTGGGGACTCGCCATGGGAGCCTTTCCGAGCAGCGTGCAAATAGGTAAGCTCGGTTCCGGAGGGGTGTGCATGTGGCTGGCTGGAGCAGATATCGGAAAGTGAGTTCAATGAGTTGCTGATAAGCAATTCTGGGAAACCTTCGGCGGCTCTGCTCCCCTCTGCTGCCGTCTTCTCCCTTCCTCCCCTGTACAAAAAGGCTGCCTTTTTGGTGCAGTTTCCAATGGAATATACAGAGGACAGCCCACCCATCCATCCTTCCTCAGCCCGTACCCCAATTTCCACCTTTGGCTCAAGTAGCTCAAGCAGGATTGGAATGAGTTGGAAAAAACCTCGGTGGGGTTTGATTGTACTGTATGTAATATTTCTTTTCATCCCTTTCTTTAGAGCATGAAGGGATGCAGAGTTTATTTTATTTATATATTTATTTATTTTTAAATCCACTTCTTCCCATGCTGGACACCGCAGCTTTCTCGCTTTTACAGAAAGACACTGTTTGGACAAAAAAGCATTTCCGCCCGCACCCCCTTGCCTTTTCTTGCCACCCGTTAGCGGATTCCAAAGTTAGATGCCTTTCCGGCAACCTCCTGGCGTTTTATTCTGTTTTCCTTCTTGAAGCTTTTGCCCTTATTCCTCCGCCTCGACTCTATTTCTAGGGACCCCACCCCCCACCCCCATCCTTGGTTTTTCTTGCTCTCCTCTCCTGTCTTTTAATGGGACGCAGCTATTGAATTTCTTCCAGCTAAGCCCAACCTCAACACTGCATCATTTCTCGTGGACTGTGCTCAAAACGGAGCTAATTAGGCTAAGTCCAAAAGCTTCAGAAAAGCAAAGTTCATTTTTCCTTTCTGATTTCCCACTTTCCAGCTTGTCACCGCATCCCTTAGTTTCTCTATTTTAATGTAAATCTCTTTTCAGTTCATCTGCATGTCTGTTAGAGAGCGATGCCCTGAGCTGGCTGATGTAGCAATGTGCTGGGAATCATGGGGCGGGCAAGAGAGAGAAAGGAAAACACATGAAATGGTCTCAGAGGTCATTGTGATCATGACAGATTGGGATAAGAAAAACCTGAGCTGTCCTGAAGACTAAAATACTAAGCATGTACCTTAGGGACAAAGGGTAGTCTCCCAAGATGTGGCAGGGATAGCTCCTTAATTGTATGGCAGTAGATCTGACAGTGCTTGGGGTGGGTATAACATTTACAAGAGGAAACATTCAATGTGCTTTTCTGCTGTTTTTAATAGGTGGTCTCTTCATCCGAAACACAGATCAGGAATACACGGCTTTTCGATTAGCAATTTTTCTTCACAACACCAGCCCCAATGCGTCGGAAGCTCCTTTTAATTTGGTACCTCATGTGGACAACATTGAGACAGCCAACAGTTTTGCTGTGACAAATGCCTGTAAGTAAAACATAAGTTATGTATAAATTAAGAAAGAATTAAAATGAGGCAATGGGTTCCCCTTTCCCTTTATTATTATTATTTTTTAAGAAAGAAATTCCAGATTCCCACAGTTGCCTGGTTCCAGAGTTAAAAACAAGATTTAGTCTCAGGGATATTAAGCTGGTTTCTTCCTTCCTTCCTTGCTTTCTTTTCTTTTTCTCTCCCCCATCCTTCCTTCTTTCCTTCTCTCCTCCTTTCTTCTTCTTTCTCTCTTTTCTTTCTTTTGCTTTCTTTTCCTCTCTTCTTCCCTTCCTTCTTTCCTTCATTTCTTGTCTAGATAGTCAAGTTAAATCTTCCTTTAACATTTCAGTGTTATTCCTATCCTCTGAATGTCAATTTCGTGAAAATGGTACTCAGCCTAGTTTTTGATTCTGTTCCTTTGGTTTTTCTTATTTGCTTTGCACTTTAGTAAGCATATGTCTTGCTTTTAAAGAAGACACATGCTCTTTTACATAGCGAAGGCAATGGAAAGTAATAGTAAGAAAGAGAGGGGAGTAGTGGAGTGGAGGGATATATATTTGAGTCGGTTGGTTGACGCTGCAGATGATCTGGTGATGTCACTTGAGGCCACCCTGCTCTTATATTCTAGGTTGTAAATGTCTCTTACTATCACGTCATGCATATATCCTGTGGATATAACTCCATGAATCCTTACCTTGGTGCCAAATCATGTTAGTCTCCGATACACCTGAATTCACAGACCAACCCAGCTGGATCTATCATCCCACACAATGAAACTAAAAGGGTGACCTCACCTAATGTTATGAGGAAACAGTTGTACAGGGCTTTTCCACCAACATATTGTACAACTTAATGTAAAAATATATAATTGACTGTGTGTTAATTTAAAACACTCTAAAACATGACCAGCCAATAGCATTTGTATTGCCTTTTCATTCTTGAAGGAAATACATGTTTCAATACCTTCTCAGTTTTATATGCTAATTTACCACTGTTCAAAATTTATACATTAAGACAATGGTTATAGATTATGTAAGACATATAGAAATAGTTTCTATATAAAATTTTGCATGCTTTCACAGCAGTAATAAAATATTCAATCTGAATTGTAGAAAATTTGTATTATATCAATTTGGGTATATTTTACTTTAGAAAATTTAAAAAATTCTCTCAGTATAAGAAAGTGTACTGAACAAAAAAACAAGTGAAATTGAAAACAAAGAGTTTTTAAATGTTTGGAGGATGTCTATTTTATTAAGTGTTTTAATTTATATTTATTTGCCATAAAAATTCTAACAGAAAACATGATCACTTTTTCTTGATTTTTGGTGTCTCTTTAACTACTGACTCTTTTTTTAGAACTAGTTTCACAATGAGGTTGAAGCATTGGGCAGTTTTGTAAACTGTTACAATTATATTATTTTTTAGGAATGCTATATAAAAGCGTACTTCAAAAAGTTCATGGAAAGATTCATATTATCTTTTCACGAACTTTTTGAAGTACCTTCATAGTTCCTGAATGCTACTTAATTAAAAAAAATTTTGTATTATTTAATGATGAATCAATATTACATTAATACAGAAGGGAGTTATTTCTAAGCAGAAATGCATATAAATTAGAGGTAGGTTTGTGGATAGTCACTTTTGTAAATTTTATAAATTATTAGTTTTATGTTCCAAGTTTTAAAAGAGATGTCAGCATTTTAAATAGTTCTAGGGAAAACTTTCTCCTTAATACTCGAATATTATTTATTAATTTATTAATATTTAAATAATATTATTTAAATATTTTTCTCATGTCTCTCCTAAGACTGTCAATACAAATGTTACTAGTTTTAAAAGTAATTCATGATACAAATATATGTGAGGGTACTTTGAAGCAGTAATTTACTTTTAAAATATTAATTATTAATATCAAATTTGGAAGATTTTTCTTAAAAGTGGCAGATATATTAGCTTTATTTTTTGTTTTTACAAATTAATATTATAAAGTTTGTATTATGATTTCCAGCTATGTAAACTATAAAATGAGAAACAGTTCTTCTTCCAAATCATTTGTTAACCTCATTTGAGATCATTTTAACTAGTGTTATTTTATTTATGTAATAAAAGTATATATGAAATAAAGAGTTCCTGGTAAAGTACCTGTAACAGAAGAAATTAGACAGGAAGCTGCATACAGAATAAAAAAGTAGAAAAAGTATGCTATTCTTTAACATTTTAGGACTGAGAAAATTGAAACAAGTAAACTTCAAATCTGTTTATTTTGAATCCATGTATAACACAATGTTAGTGGTCTAATTTTTTTTTTTATAATCACATATAATTGATTTTCTGTAGGTGTCTAACATTTTTTTTAAAGAACAGATTGTAAATAAGGAAAAAAAAACATTTTCTAGCAAAGAAAAGGAAAACTATTTTGACAAGTGAATATGCTGAATGTCATTAAGGCAAATTTAAGCAGGATTTGGGAAAAATCAATAGTTAGAGTGTGTGGGTCAGGTGATTGGTGTTTGCTGAATGAATTGCCTGAGAGCATACACACATGTGATTTTCCAGTCTAATTAAAGGTGAAACGTAAGCAGTAAGTATAAGGCAACCTCATATATCACAATCTCTATGCCTTTGGGTACAAAAGGGTAAAAAATAGGTCTTGAAACTTAGCATTCTGGAGAATTAACATGAAACTTAACTCCTTACCCTGATACAGGCTGGGTTTTTTAACTTGTCATGTTGGATTAAATATAAAGATATTTTATGTGACTGGTTAGGTTTATTTTAATTGTGATTTTCCTTCAGTGGCTCCTTGTAAAACTGCATGGTCTAGTTTGTCTGTGAACAAAAGGCCACTAAATAGGATATGTTTAATTATTTTATGGAATGATACTCAAGAAAAAAACGCAGATTAAAGAATAAAGTGTGTCGGTCATCTAGTGGACAGATATAATTTAATGCTGATTATTCTGCCTCAAAATTAAATTGTTGCTTTAAGAATACTTTGGGCAATCTATACTCTATGTATAGAGTTACATACTCATAAATCTAAACTTGATTAACTCAAGTTATTTTTGGTATACCCAAGTTCCTCGGGGGGGGGGATAATTTTGCCTTGGAGTTTTTTTTTCTCAAAAATATTTGCGTAAGATTTTTTTTTTAACTATAGGAAAGTCACACTTGGTTGATTTAAATGATAAGAAATACAGATAATATAAAATTATGAGCTATTTCAATAACAAAAAAAATGTTTAATAAATAGCCCTGTCATCAAAATATAATATAAGGTATACATTTTTTTGCTGTGACCTATCCAAAATACGGAGGATTTATCCAAAACTAAAGTCAATATGGGTAGTTTTTTAAATTAAAATATCATACAATTATATTCAGATAGATAACAAAATAGCTATCTTCGCAAACAGAATGCTAGTTGAATTGCATATGTGTTTTGCAAAATATTTGAGACAACCTAAAAGCAGGCCATTTCTTATATTTTTCCAATAGTCAATAGATTGAGATATTTTGGTTTGGAGAGTGATGTATGTTAAATTTGACCAAAAGGAATATCCAAAATACTAAATTAGTCTATCACCAAATTTTCTAAAAAAAAAAAATATTTGAGACATTGCTAATATTAGTTTAATCCAGCTACATTAGAAATCCTGTAAAAGAATTAGCCCTTTATTAAGGCGGTCATCCCTGTATAATATAATGCACAAATATTCAGTTTCTGAAATGCCCCTTTTAACTTTCAGATGGGGAATAGAAGTACGTAATAAAACAAGACAAGTGCTTATGTATTGTCACCTTCGTGAAATAACAAGAGTTTTATACAATATTTCCAACTTTTAAAACTTTGATAGAAAGGACCAATTGGTTAATATTTTTCTTTTCCTTTTTAATGGTGTGTTTACCTTACTCTCTTTTTCTATCTAAAATTTCTGTTATTTAAAAGGTGATGGATTGAGAAGTTAGAACAATAACAACTAGAATGGATATTATACACTAGTAACGATCTTTTTAAAGTTAAATATTAGTTCTGTTTGTGGCCAATTTACTTGTCAATTCTAAATATCCAAGATGAGAGGCACTTGTAAAAGTTGTGTGGTATGTAAAACAAAACTGTTTAGTTAACTTAAATATGTTGAAAATTTGACATTACATCCTGCAGTAGGTTATGCAGGAATTTCCACTTATACATTAGGTCCATAATAAAAACTCACTGAATTTAAGTGTACTAAATAAAGTCATATTTTGGATTTAATTCAACAATGTTTAAATATTATTGCACATTTTATCTTCCAGGAACACAAAGCCCTAAACAAGCAGTCTAAGAGTTTACATTGGGCTAATATAATATAATCTTAAACATACTAAATATAAAATTCTGAGGGTTTGACCTGCAAAATTGTAGTAAAGATAACTTAGAATTAAATACTGTTTGGCTTTTGCTTATTTTTAGGAAAATGAGTGACATGACTCTCATTAGGTTTTCTTATTTTGAATTGATAGCAAGATTCTATGTTGATTTGAAATAAATTTTTAGTTTTATAATTTTTTTCTCTCTTCCCCTTAATTTTCCATCTTGAGATTAATGACAAAGAGATGAGTCATACTCCTATGATTTGTCCTTTCCTTAAATGATAGGATGATATATAATTTTCGCTGATGTATTTCAGAAATGTCACAGGATCAAACTTAAACAAAACTGTTGGAAAAACTCCTTAATATTTTTTCTACTTGGATTCTTTCAAGTGTTTATTTTCCAAAGGCGAAAATTTTTGTTTCCTGGCATTTTGAAACATATATAATATGTGTGTGTTTATATAAAATTTACAGAGTAATATTACTGTTCTGGATCTTAAAATGAACAATAAATATAACATACTTTACATTTTATGACAACATGTAGTTTTTAATCTGCTTTCAGATAGACACATGATTTTATTTGACCTCAAGCTAATGTTACAGGGAGACAGTTGGAGAACAAAGTCATTATTTCGTAGTTAAATCAGCTTTGTCTCAAAGGAGTTACTTTACTCGCCAAGGGCTATGTAGTAATAGACACAAAGCCAGAGTTTGAACCAGGTCTTCTAGCTTCTATCCTAGTACTTTTACCAGGAGGCCACGAAGGTGTGAAAAATATAACATCTATATTGAGATTGCTTGAATTAAGAAAGAAAAAAGAATTGCCATTTATCTTACCTCTAATTTCATTGCAATATTTTAAAGAAAATAGGGCAAGACAGTTTTGGGCAACTTATTCATTAATCACACGACAGTGAGTGATACAGCAAAGGCTGAAGTCATATTATGTGATGAAGCCATCCATTCATTCATTAGATTAGATAATGAATGTATCTATTCATTCATCAAACACATTTATCAAGAGCATCTCTGTTTAAGACCCTGTGCTAGAAACTAAGAATACAAAAACTTATAAGCATAGTTGTCCTCAAGGAGCTGATAGTCCAGTGGGAAAGATAGACAAGGCAGTTGTTACAGTACAGTAAGATGGAGTGCTGTGACAGACAAACAGTGCTAGGACAGAGATGAGCACAGCAAGGATAATCATACCAAACCTGGAATAGCATCCTAGGGATGGTGTTGCCCGATCTGGATGCTAAGGCTGGAGTTGAAGCATTTGAAAATGAGGGAGGAAGGAGGGGATTCCTGGCCAAAGGATCAGTACACGGTAAGGCAGTAAGGTGTGGGACAGCCAGGTGTTTTTTAGCCACTCCATACGGCTTAGTCTGGCGTTGGCGCTGAGTGCGAGGAGGAGAGGTGTGCTAAGGGGTGAAGTTTGTAGATCTACAGAAGCTCTGTAGCTGTTGTAAGGAGACTCTTCTGAATAAAAATGGGGACCCACAAATGATTTAAACACGATAATACGATCAGATTAATATTTTACAAAGAACAGGCTGGTTGCAAGAGGGAGAATGAGTTGAAAGGGGACAAATTGGAAAGAAAAAGAGCAGTTAGTTGACTGCTGATGTAATACTATTTAGAATGATGGATTCACTGAGAATAGAGAACAGCACATAGATCCAAGAATACAGAACTTTTGACAGAACTTCATGATTGATTGGATGTCTGTGTGGGAAGGTGGAGGGGAAGTATGGTAAGAATAAAAGATGATTTCTCAGATTTCTGGCCTGGGCAAACGTTTAGATAGTGGCACTACCTAATCTAAGAAAGGGACACACAGGAAAAGGAGCAGATTTGAATGGAGAAGGTGATTTTACTGTGGGTGTACTGATTTTGAGGTGTTAAACAGATGTCCAAAGGGAGATTTGAGTGGAGAATTGGACATGTGTTTCTGGAGCACTTGGGTGACAGTTGGAGCCCAGTGAGAGACTGCTGAGGACCAAACCCTAGAAAGGACCAAGACTTGAGGGGCAGGAAGAGAAAAGAGTAAAACAAAGGAAATTGAAAATAGGATAGTGAGTTCAGAGGAAAATGAGGCAAGAGTAATCATAGGAGCCAAGAGCTGGGCAGAATTTCAAGTAAATGGTAATCAACCTTGTAAAGACTGCAGAGTTTAAATAATGAATTGCAAGGATGATTGTAATATCTTTAACAAAAGTCTTTCCTTCTCTTCTCTTTAGAGTGTTCCTTTGCATTTTAGTGGTAGAGGCCGGGGGGAAGCAAACTTTATTAACCCCAAGTAGTTTCTACTAATACATAATCTTTGTCTACATTGGCCTAATATATTCTTATCTTTCATTTAAAGATAAGGAGAGAGAGCGTTTTCTGGACTTTTGAGCCAGATGGGTTTAGATTTGCAACCTGAGAGTGGATAATTTGCTTAATACTTTTGAGCCTTGGTTTCTTTATCTGTTAGCACAGGGAAATCACAGAAACCACATATGAATTTTATGCATATTAGAAAAGTGTTTGAAAAATATTCCACATGTAGTTAGGACTCGATTAATTTTAGTTGTCTTATATTTTCTCTGTCATATGGAACATTTATTTGAGCCAATCTTAACACTTCAAGTTATTTATATTTATATTTCAAAAAGGCAATTTATGTTTTGAATAAATATATTTTGTTCATTCATAAAAACTTTTTTGAACTCTCACCAAATTGTTAATTTTAATTTATGTACACAAGTCTAAAGCTGTATTTATCAAAATTATTTCTAAGTCCTAAGACAGGATAAATTTATCTGGGATCTGTGGACGATTTGAAAACAGGATTGTTTTACTGATGGATTAAAGGAGGCCAATGAATTCTCCTAATTTTATGCAAAATTGGGTGTGCTTGTGCACTGTGTGTGCGTATTTACAAAGAGACAGTCTTAAACTTTTGAACAGCTTCTCAATGAGTTCTAGTCACAAAAAAAAGCCTAGTAGTACAGCCCTAAAGGAACCACATAAATTAGATTAACAAACAGCTCTTCCTTCCCTACATTCATCATTTTAAAAGCCCAATAGGATTTTATCTTTGAAACCAATCATGAATTTTTCCATAAAATCCATCTCCACTAGCTTTTCTCCTGGCATAAAAAATAATCAGTGTGTCCTAGCTGGAACAATCCTTGGCTTGGTCCTCTGCCTCTCACACTGTCCTCGTAGGATTTTTATTCTTTCTCTTACTGTCAAAAGTGCTGCATAGTCTACATCAGCTCCTTCTATTTTTATCGCTATTTTCCTTTTCCCTTACCATCACCACTCCTGGAATACCATGTTCTTGAAGGTCGTCAGTGACTTACAAATTAGTAGATCCAATGGTTATTTTTTAGTCCTCATTATCTCAGAATACTTTGCAGGATTTAACATTGGTAACAACTCCCTGGTCTTTGAAACTCGTTCCTCGCCTGATAATCATAATAATAGTTACTATAATGACCACGTGTCAGGGTTTTGTGTTACGTCAGTGTTTACACAATTCTGAGAAGCAGGCATTACTACGATCAATTTATAGGTGGAGAAACTGAAGGCTTGCATAGCTAAGAAAATTTGCCTAAAACCACCCAGGGCATCAGATTTTAAGGTCAATTCTCTTAACCAGTACATTATTTGCCTGCTGCTACAGTATCTTCATCAGTACAGTTTCTACAAAATCCTCTTCACTCCATGGGCTGTGGCTACATAACTCTTAATTTAAATACAAAGATGTTTTTCTCAAAGCTACCTCTTTAACAACTATGATTTACCCCAATGAATATGTATGGCATTTTATATTGGACATTCTTCCACGTTATTTGTAATGCGGCACAAAAATTTCAGAACCCTAAATGGTGACACCCCCATTACTTTGTAATCACGAAATTCATGTTGTAAATACCACTATATGTAAAAATGACTAAATGACTCTCTTAACTGTTATGTAAATAGTGCAGATGCTTCTTTAGTTGGCCAACATACCTATTTCTTAATAGGAACATTATTTGATTTCAGAATAACTAGAGATATTCGAAACTATATTCCCAAGTGCTTTCCTTTAAGGCTTGCGTAGCTATCAGGCATTTTCTCTCAGGTGTTTTTTTTTTTTTTTTGACATGTTTTTTGACTCCAAATAAATATGGTGATGACTGCCTTAAAAAGCATCACCCTAAGTTAAAGTCACTCCAGTCTTTACAGCATCATCACTTGCCTCTGACTTAATAAAACTGCTGATATTGTCAATAAAAAGTTCAGTTTTATGTTAGAAATAAAAAGTAAAAAATATTTGAGATTTAGACCTTCTTTTAATGAGCGACTATATTTCTCCAGATATAGCAAAAATTATACCACAGGCTGCAATCAGTTTGCTTACTTTGGTTGCTACATGCTTTATTCCCAAATCAGCAGTTTTTAATCAATAACTTTAAATATATTATGCCCTATGTTCTTCCCATTTTTTTGTATTTTTATCTTTATTTTAAAACTAACACATACTTGTGAAAGTTTCAAATGAATCAGAAATATTAAAAAGTCAAAATATTCTTTAATACACCCACTTGGAGATAGAGTAATAAGTTTGCTATAGATATTTCCAGACTTTTTTTTTTCCTGTATAGACCTAGAGAGATAAAGATCTGTAAAATACTGTAAAATAAGCTTCTGCTATATATCTAGAAATAAAAATATTGAATAAAATAATAGCACTCTATACTTGTATTTTATTAGTGGCTTATTTCACTTAAACATAAAAATTTTTGTCAGTGTATAAGAACGATATCGTGTTCTTTTATTGCTTCATAATATGCCATTGTGTGAAGTTTCTATGATTACTGTACTCAGTCCCTTCTGGATCAACATTTAGATTGTTTCCACATTTTTGATATTACAAACAAAAAAGCAGTAAAACTCTTTGTGTACTTGTGTGAATATTCCTGTAGGATCAGCTCCTGGAAGTGAAATTATTATATCAAGTAATATTGATTTTTTGGTTTTATTAGATATTAACATATCTTCTTCTCGAAAAAAAAAGTTATTTAAATTTATAACCACCAGTATGTGAAAATAATTGTTTTCTACAAGCCGCCAACAGTATCCATTATCAGTCTCTTGAATCTTCACTTGTCCTGATGGGTGAAAATGACATCTAATTGCTGCTTTAATTTGCATATTTTTGATTAAAAGTGAGTCTGAGAAAATTTTTCTATACTTATGAGACCTGTGTACTTCTTTCTCTGTGAACTGTCTGTTCTTTCCCTTTGCTGACGTTTTCTTCTTTATTTGTGGGAGTATTTTATATGCTATAAATATTAACCCTTTGTCTTACATGAGGGTAGTTCAAAAAGTTCATGGAAAGATACTTGTTATTTTTTAATTCTATTTTCCACAAACTTTTTGAGGTACACTTATATGTTGTAAATTAATTTTCCACTTTGTCTTTGGTATCCAGTTTCATTTATGATGCCTTTTGCCATACAGACATTTTAAGCTTTTATTTTGTCAAATCTGTGAGTCGTTTTCTTTATGGCTCCTGGGTTTTGTGTTATGCTTATAAAAGCACTTTTCTATTTTTTCATGGTTTAAAATTTTATATTTATAACACTAACTCTTCTGGAATTTATTTCCTTAGGTGTGTGGAATCGATCTTTAGGGTTTTTTTGGTTTGGGGGAGGATTTTTTTGCACTGTTTATTTGAACAGATATTCTTTTATAAGTGCTGTTCTTCACTTACCTAACCTTTTCTTATAGTCCCTAGTGTTCACAATGCTGTTTTTGATATTTTTATCATCTGCCTTCTTGCTCCTCCTATTACCCCCTAGGTTTCTCTTTCCTTTTTTTTTTCTTTCTTCTGATTCTTACTCACCATGTGACCAAGTCCTCTTGCTTCTGCCTCTAAAGTTTATAACAAATGTTTTTACCTTGTCCATTTCTATCCCATGATTTATGTCCAAGTCAATGGTACTACTCTAATGATTTTACAATTAATCTTCTACTTGTTACCTTTCTTCATCTACTTTACGTAGGTACCCTTCTGAATTTATAAATAAGAGACTGTCTCTTTTTACTTAAAATACTCCAATGGCTTTTCATTCTCTAAAAAAAAAGTCAACATTTTACCATGGTCCTAGAGATCTGACTCTTTGCCTTGTTCACCAAATGGGAGTCCACACTGGTCTTCTTTCCTCTGTGCCTTGGTACTCACCAAGGATTTATTGGAATCCTCCAATCCAGATATTTGCCTGACTAAAGTATTCTGAATCTTCAAGACTCAGGTCAAATGTAACCACCTCAAAAGACTTTCCTTGCCAACCTCTCTAGCCTAAATCCTCCCACTCCAAAACTCCAATTACTCTATATCACGTTACCAACCTAATGATCACCTTTGCTTTTGATGTCAGAGGTAGAGTCCCAGGGGCCCCATAGCTGGCCTCAACACCAGTCCTTTTACCAAGTTCTTGACTCTGCCACGGGAGAGAATTCAAAGGCAGAGTCACAGTAGAAAGTGAGAACAAGTTTAATATAATAGATAAGAAATACAGGTTCCACAGAGAGAGTGCAGCATAGCTCCAGAGACAAAACAGGCCCCACACCAAGTTAAACACAAAAGTAAGTTCAGAACAGACGTCAAGTCTAACACAAAAACAAGAAAAACATACTAAAAGTTCAGAACAAGTGCAGGCTGGCTCAGGAGGATGAGCAGCTGCTTGCTGAAAGTAAGTTTGATACAAAATAAAGTATACACACCTCAGCCAGAGAAGTGCTGGTTGCCTCCAGGAAAGTGAGCGACAACCTCACCTTTACTGGGATCCTGCTTTTTTAGTTTCTCTAGCTAATGAATATTCAGTTAAGGGGGTGGCTCTGTTATGTTATATTTAGTCTTGCACATGCTCAGTTGGTCTCTTCCTGGAGCATGTTCATTGGTCAGATCCTATCACATGCATCAGCATATTCAAGAATATTCTGTGCTCTTTAGCACCTCTAGTGGAAGGTCATTCAACCACCAGGGTTGAATGACCCTTCTCTACTGAGCATGCCCAGTCACTTGATTTGCATAAGCCAGCCCCTTGTGGTCTCATTTTCCCCATGTTGGTGCTGAAAATAGGTCTAACTGGCAATGGTAACATTCCTCTAGGGGAGAGCCTAGGGGAGGGGACCTGAGACCTTGGGGAGTGGCTTTTTACTGAGAGGTGTGTCCTGTAACCTGAGCCCAGGGAAACTGAGCACCTCCTATCTCACTTTTATTACAATCTGTAATTATTATTTTCATCTATTTGTTTACTTAATTACCATCTACATTCCCCACTAGAACAAAAACTTTCAGAACTGAAGGCTGTGTCTGACTTATTAAAAAAAAATGTCTTTATAACCTCACACAATGCCTGGTACAAAACAGAAATCAGTAAATATATTTGAATAAGTGAATGAGAAATATGTGATGGGCTTTCTCTTCAATCACTTTTCCTGTGTTTTCTTAGAGAAGATCAAGCAAAAGACGTGACGATGATGAGGTAGTAGATCCAAAAGAAGTGTTATATATTTCTTTATCTTAAGCATTTTTTTTCTCATTTGTTTCCATTAGATTCAATTTATGGGATGAGCTAAGTAAGGAGGAAAATAAGTCCTGAAAGGAAGAAGTTGGGACTGTTAATGCAAATTGATGTACATTATGCTGGCCAGATAGCACTTTGATAAATTTAAATCTGGTAGAAGAGAACTTCTAGGTGCTTATAACATTTGGTGTTTGCTGACAAAAGAACATATAAAGGCTGATACAAACCATTTTCAAAGTAGGAGAAAGCCCATTTGGGGAGCCCAGGTGAACTAGTAATCACACACAGGAGAATCCCATCTGTTCAGACATTGGCTGCTTCCTTAACACTTCTTAAAGTTCATGGAAATAGAAGACTTTGGGGAAAAGGGAGGTTAGAGTCAAATGTGTAATGTTATTCCTGTCGGTTCTTATCTGTGTTGCACCTTCTATTGTAAATTTCACAAACAATTTGTTAGTTTCTATGACCCTTTATCCTTTCTCATTTTAAATTAGCTTGCCCTTGGTTAATTAATTAGTTTTCAACAATGTGTACAGTTTTACCTATGCACCTTTGAAAGGCATTTCATCTCTTCTGTGCTCCAAAGATTTAGAATCGAGAGAAGGAATTTTTTTCTCCTAAAAAATTTGCATGCTTCCTAATATTTTAGTGTAAAATTGGTCAGTCAAAATGTTTCTTTTTTTGCTCTGACAACAAAGAAGCTCAATTTCATATTTACTATTTATGAACAACATAACTCCATTTTAAACATTTTTCTTTGTTTTTACATCCTTGATTTTTTCTAAAATCATATATATATAATATCAATATTATATATTAAACATATTGATAGTCTATAGACTATGCATATCATTTTTGGAAAGTAGCACAGAAGTACTGTATTATAAATTGAAAAGTCTTGTTGATATCCCATTCAACTCAGATGTTGGTGAAATTTTGCTTTAATAGTCAAATGCTCTGTTTAGCACTCCCTGTATTTTGTATATGGCTTGGAAGACACATAGGTAGGTAGGTAGGTAGGTAGGTAGGTAGGTAGGTAGACAGACAGACAGACAGACAGACAGGCAGACAGACAGACAGATAGATAGACAGACAGATAGATAGACATCGACTCCATTAGACTGTGAGTTCCATGACAACAAAGATGATACCTTATTAATACCTCCACCATGAAGGCCTGTTACAGTGCCTGAAACATAAATGTTCTGAACTCAATAAACATTTGCTGACTGACTGTAGATGGAAGGAACAAGCATTGGGAACCCATTTCTTGATTGGATATGTATAACAACTAATTCTTAGACAGAACTGAATAACACAAAAACAAATCTGGTTTCTTTGCTATATGACTCACACTGGTCACATTTTTTAAAACAAATGTCATATGTCCCATCAGTAATTTTACAAGCTAAATAACATTTATTTATATAATATAGTTTCTAAAACTTTTAACACTTAAATTCTGGCATCTGGATGTCCTCTGGAATTACCATAATGTCATGAAAATATAATGACCTGAATTAACCCCCACACTCTTGTCATGATCTGTCCAGAATTAAACTCCACATTCTAAATACTCATGAGTTTATGATCTGACATGATCTGTCCAGGTGAGAATATTAATTTCAATTATTTAGGCATTATGCACATAAGGTTGAGCCCAAGATTATTTGGTTTTAATTAGTCAGTTACATCACTCTGTTGGTTCACGTTAAGTTTGTGGTCCATTAAAACTTCACACTCTGCTTTTTTCCTCACATGAATTGCTACAAATTAGCCTCCCATAGAGCATTTTAAAAATTTCACAATGAAAGATGTTATATGTAGATGCTTAAATTTCAACTTGTTTGGAAACATCAAGACCATCCTCAATCTAAATTTGGCTAGCTATAAACTATTTTAAATTCTATGTGATTCTTTACTGTATGATTATCCATATTGCTGATTAAAATTCAGAACAGGCTGGGATATAGAAAAAATATAGGATTATACCAGGGCATGAGTCAGTGCTTTTTAGGCATGTCTGGGCAGTTTAATGTGAATTCTTCTAAAAATAGTTATTTTGATCAAATCTCTCCATATCGTCTCTAAAGAGTGCTATTTCACTGCAATTGTACTTTTTAAACATTAAAACAAACAAAAAACCCCATCACATCTTGGGAAAATATCTCATGCAGCTATATTGGATAAAGGATAACACACACAATCAACATGCACACCTTTCATTTAGTTGGAAAAGAATGGACAAAAAAGATATATAACAGATAATCATTCACATTGGAATAAATAAATATAGTAAAAAACCTATAAAACATTTAACCATAATAATCAGAGAAAAATTAAAATGAGATGTATAGTTTTACATAATAAATTAGCTAATTTTGGTGGTAAAAATGAACAGAATCTTGTCACTCAAAATGGCTGGTACATGTAAAATTGATAAGAAGTTTCTGAAAATCAATTTGTCATGTTTTATCAAAAGCCATTAAAAATAGGGACTCATTTAACTCCATGAACATAGGAAAATGTCTAGACATGAAAATGTTCAGTAATGCATTACTTAGCAATATATGGTTGGGGAATAGTTAAATTAATTAAGATCCATCCAGACTGTTCAAGGAAGACTGTTGAACTGTTAATTGTGAGAGTTCTCTAACTGTGCCAGGAGTTCTGAATTCAAGAACTTTTTCTATGTATATTGAGACTCTTTATATGTTTTTCTTTATATTATTTTATTTTGTTTTATTTTCATATAGAAAATAAGTAGGGAAAAAAAGTGTTCATGGTAGGGACAAAAGTGTTCCAGTCAGATGCAGAAAAGGATGTCCTCAAAATGTAATAATGATTTATGGAGTTCATAGAGCTGGTCGAATGATTCTTTAAAAGCGTGAATTATTTAGAGGCCCATAGATCTTCCACACCAGTCCTGGTTGATATCCAGGTAAAGACAGGTGCGTTGTTTGTCCTGGAGGTTCTGTACCTCAAGGCTTTGTGCAGATATTTGGAAATTCTAGTCAGTGGATGGTTTGGGAAGCCCCTGTTGTTGATTTTATCCCAACCTGTTCCCTATTCCCTTTCCGTCTCCTCTCATCCTCCCAGGCAGGTAAGGCTTTGGGAGAAGGTTCAGAAATCATTTGGAAATCCACTTAGACGTTGAAAGGTGCATGAGATTTTGGCATGCTGTGAAGAGAAATAAAAATATTCCAGGCAGACAAAACAGCATCATAGGAAAAAGTGTAAAGGTCCATAGACGACTTTGGGGAACAGTCACGTGTCTGAAGAACGGAGGGAGGGAGGGAGTCTGGGGTTGGCAGATGGTGGAGTCGAGGGGTGGAGGGGAGGACGGGGATGCACTGCAGAGGCAGGGAGGGGTCTTGTAAACTGCCCTGTAGGCTGGGAGAAGGATGTTCTATATTCTGGGGCAGAAGACAGCAAGAATTATTTTAAGCCGTTTATAACATAATTATATTTGTGTTTTAGAAAGACTTCTAGCAGCACTGTATACGCTATTCATGTATATAGCAAAACGTGGTTCCTTTCTCATACCAAATACACCAAGAAACCATTTCCTGGACAAGAAATGTTATTTTGTTACTTCGGTGCTCTTTGTAGTACCCATTATTAAAATTCTGCTCATTATTTTCCAGCAAGAACTGTTACTTCCAGCAACAAATAGTTAGCTTATCATCACAACCTCTGTCTTCAGAACTGCAAACCAGGTCTTTTATGATAATAAACAGATTGGAAAAAATACCGGCATTGGTAGCAGGAGAGAAAATACAGAAAACAGGCATCATTTACCATATGCGGGAAGGCAATTAAATCTTACAGGTTAGGATAGATGCTAATAGAATACAACATATTCTGCTCTTGATTAAATTTAAAACAATCCCCCCCACCTTTAAAGTTATTGTTCTTCTTTTTTTAAATTGTAGGCATAATATATCTTTATTATATTTTAAAACAGAAAATACACATAATAGGAAGAAAATAAAAATCATAGATAATTCCACTGTGCAAAAATAAGCTCTGTTAACATTTGCTGTATGTCTGCTGTCATCCTTTCAGTATGCCTTTATGATTTTTAATATACCTTTTTAATAGACACATAATTGTACATATTTATAGGGTGCAGTGTGATATTTTGATATATGTGGACAATGTGTAATGATCAAATCAGTGTAATTAGCATATCCACCTCTGCAAAACTTTGTGATTTCTTTGTGTTGGTAACATTCAAAGTCCTCTCTTCTAACTATCTTTTAAAAATACAATAAATTGTTTAACATAGTTACCCTGCAGTGCTATGGAACACTAAAACTTATTCCTCCTATCTAGCTGTAATTTTATATCTTTTAACCAACTCCTCTCTATACCTCATTCCCCATTACCTTTCTCAGCCTCTAGTAACCACTATTCTACTCTCTACTTCTATGAGATCAACTTTTTTAGCTTCCGTATGTGAGTGAGACCATATGGTATTTACCTTTCTGTGCTTGACTTATTTTATTGATGTTATTGCTCTTGATAAAAGTTAATCATTTAATATAGTTGGCAGAAAAAAGAATCTATATTAAAATTGTGACTTGCCATTCAATCAAATACTATAGAGTAGTATGAACTGGTTTAAAAAAATGAGTTGAACAACTATAAGACTAAAATAATAATTAGTACAAGTACCATTATATATGTATGCATGTATAGACACACATGCATGTGCACACACACACAGGCTATCAAAGGAAAAAATACAATGAAATAGTAACGTGTAATTTGCAAGATATGGTTATTCCTTCACTTCCAGATAATGAATTATGAACATTCATGTGCAGACTTTTGGCCAACATTACTTACAAACTTCTTTATTTAAAATAAAAATACTTCAATCACATATATATAGTTTAGAATAACTTCATAAATTACTTTATATTCTGTTTTGTATATATCATATATCAAAATTGTTATATACACATATAATGTATACATACCTTTAGCATTTGATTCTTCTTGTTTTCACAAAATTTGGTAGTGATTACATGTTAAGAAACCATACGTGACTGTGAAAATGCAAGTAAGTCTCCATATACAGAAGTGGTAAATCACAGATTAGAAACCAAGTGTGAATACTTTTATTGAGAGTGAACTGTTGGTAAAACAGTATTTTATTTTCAAAATAACAATGTCTTAACCTCTCCTACTCTTCATACTTTATTTTATTACAGAGGGAAATTTTCCATTTATTAATAATAATACTCTAATGCTTTAAAGTTATTAGACTTCAAACAATGTGCTCTTTGGCAGAACAGTATATAGCTATTAAGCAACATGACTTAGATATTTTTAATATATGGGAAATATGTAAGATATATGAGAAGTCTTCAAAAAGTTCTTGGAAGGATTCTCATTATCTTTTAATTCAGTTTTTCCAGAAACTTTTTTTACATACATTCCTGTATAACCTTTATTATAGCCATCAAAATGTTCCAGTAGTTAAAAAGAGGAGAAGATAATACAAAATATAACATGAGACTAATTTTTCCAAATTATTTGACGTTTTAGTCTCCTGGTAAAAGATGTACCACTGTAACAGTGAGTGGAAAAGATAGTATGGTTCTCTGTTTGCAATTTCATAAAAAATTGCAATTTCAAGAGAACCATAATATAGAGATTGAAAAAGACTATACCAAAATGTTGTTAGTGATTATTTTTCTTTACTGTTATTATGCAGAATTTTTATTTTTAATTTACATGTTTCTGAGCTTTTACATGTTTACAAAGAGTACGTTTTTACACTTTTTCTGATTAATAATATCTGCATAAAATAAAATGCAGTGAACTTGCCACTGAGTATTGATTTTGTCTTGCTTTGTCCAAATGGAACAGATAAACCAGGGAGATCTTTAGACATTTCAGCCAATATCTGTCTGGGCTTGTCGTCAGAATATCTTGTCCACTTAGCAATTACCATATTTGATCTCTTTGGTTATGCACTTTCATTATTTTGAAATAATAATACCAATCCACATGAACTAAAATTATTGTCATTATATTTGCTTACTATAGCTCATTTTTAAAAAGCTAAAAAAAAAAATGTGATTACAAGCATTTGTCAGTGCCAGTTGAACTCTATAACTTACCAAGTTTGATTGCATATGTTACTTTCAATTCTGTAAAAAGGACAGGAGCTGCTTGAGTGAGCTGACGGCTCTTGGATGTCCAATCACTTTGTCTGGGCAGTGTTTTCTCACCATCCCAGGCTGGTGTAGGCTCTACCTTGCTATGATCCCATGGCACCTTGGGCTTATCTCGCCATGTCATATCATTCAGTTTTACATCCTCCTCTGGTCTGAGTTCTTGGATGACTGAGATGCCATTATATTTTGAGTAAATTCCTAGTGCTTGACTCAGGACACAATGCCTGGTACATAATAGCACTTAATTAATATCCACTAAATATATGGAAATGACAATTAAAGGATTTAGGAATTTGTGGTTAGATATTAGTGTTTTAATTCATTTTTTGAGTACCCAATCAAGGTGTTAATTGAGGCAGATTCTGTGTTAGTGAGTGCTGCGACTGTAAAAGAAATGAAAAACAATTCTTCATAGACCTCTGCATATGGTAGGTGACTGGTGGAGGACTGTAAAAATCATTAAAATACATTGCCTTCAACATTTAGAAGCTGAGATCTGTAGTGAGTCCCCAAGTGAGAAGGGACAGTTATACAAGTTGTCCTCTACCCTCCTTCTGAATTCTTATGTCTCAAGAAAATTATTTCACCTGAATTATTGATACTGCTAAGATGTCTGGCCATGGATAGGGATGTCACAGCTCTCATTTGAAAATTCTGATCCAAGCCTCTAAGGTTCATTCTCATTCCTACCCACACCCCTCCTTGTTTATTACAAAGCAACTAGTCCTACTAAAATCTGCTCACTTCTACCCAGTTTTAAAAACAAGTTTTTCATGTCTAAAGTGCCAACCAGTATTCTACTCTGGTGACACAGTCCCCTTTGCTCCAAAGAAGCACACAATCTACTGAAGACCACCAAAAATCTCAATGCAATGTTGCAAAAGCTATGATTACATTGGGAAGGAGGCAGCTAGCCTTGCTTGGGTTATTGCATATAATTAATAATATGCTTCAAAAGATGTGCTCTCTTTTCTCTCCTCATGGGCCGGAAGGACAGATTGACTGTCTCTTATAAAGCCAAGATAAGAGAGTAAAGGAAAGGATTCTACATTACCCAGACTAATTTGATTAATGGAGTAAGACCGGACTGATTTACTTAGATGTCAGAATTTATATGGAGAGAAATTAGCAATTAATAAGAACAAAATCCTTTGGCAGCCTTGGATTAGACTCAACTCCTGTGAATCTGAACCACTCCTATTGTCTTGTAGACACTAAATTACTTATCACTTCTATATTCTATATTCCTTAGGCATCTGTGCATGTTTCCTACCAAGTTCTTCTGCCCGTTAATGTGTAGCTTTTTGAGTGCTCAACTGTCACTTTAATTAAGTAGATGTTCCCTTAGCAACTGTCTTGCTTTCTTTGTTGTGACACACATTTTATTGAAAATAAATATTAGATATGATATTGGACCTTAAAAAACTAATAACCTGCTAGAAAGACAGAAGTAACTTAAGATGAAATGTGGTAAGGAGGTGTTATTTAGAAGATGTTGTGTACTGTATAATAATTGCCAAAGAAGGAATATCGGAAGGGGCCAGCTTTTTTAAACATAAAGTTTAATGAAGTGGAATTTAATCTTGAATGGATGGGAAAGAAAGGGAGAGGCAAAAGAGAGGGTTGACCAGAGTAAACAAATACCTTAACAGAAAAAGGGGTGAGGCAGTACAGGAGCAGGTCTCACTGGATCTGAGTAGAGTTGGAGTGAGGGGACAGAGGTAGGGGAAGCCTAATCATACATTCAGGACTTTAGAAGCCAGGAAAAGAAAAGTTTGGATTTGATAACAGGGAACTTCTGAAGTTGTTATGAAAAGTAGAATTCAAGGGTCGTTATTCTGTCATACATATGCGGGATCAACTTTGAGAATAAAGAGGACAGACACAGGATGTGAAATGAACCAAATTAAAATCTCAGTCATCTCTGTCTTTTATCACTCCTCATTGTTCTGGGTTCTCTTCGGTCTAGAGTTTTAACTGACTCCCCATCTCATCTCCAAAGAACCACTACTCCAGACATGGCTCTTTAATTATACTTTCACTTTCCGGCTCTTTCAAAGACATTAGCCCATTTTCAAAGACAATAGCACTGCTTTGAGTGTCTTTCCACCCTCTTTCCATCTGTACAAACACTTCCATCCTTCCAGTCCAGCTCTGGTGTAGGAGGAGAGCGTAGGCTCTGGAGCTGGACCTGGATTCAGTTCCCAGCTTTACTGCTCATGAGCTACGTGAATTGTTGATGAGTTAATCATCCTCTGAGTTTCAGGAGTCTAAGTTATAAAATAAGGGAGAAAAACTTGCTTTGTTTTTAATTAGAAATGTGTAAAGTAATGTGCATTAAAATATATCAAATAAAGTGTTTAGGAATTGTCCTCTTGGGATTAGCAAAGTAACCACAGTAATTATTTTTTAAAATAATATTTATCATTCCCTTAGCCTCACAACTGCAAAGTAAAATGCAGACTAATGGCTGATGGAAAAGAGAAAAATGTGGTCTCCAGCATTGTGACTTAGAAGATGGTAGAGAGCGGTGCTGTTGCCAGGAAATACAGGTGGAATAAAAGGTCCTGAAGTAATATTACAGGATCATTTTGGAGCTGATTGAGTTAGAAATGTCATTAGGTGGAGGAGTTTCATGAGTAATTTAGTATTCAAGTAACTGTAGAAAGAACTATCTAGAGTGAAGATATGGGTTTGAGAATTATCAACATGTAGGTGACAATTCAAATCATGAACAAGAATAAGGTTGCCAGAATATATCAGGTTAGCATAAAAAAAAAAAAAAAACAGATTTCAGGGTAAGAGGAACATCATGAGGAGAAAGATAAAATTGTATTATTTGTTCCACAAGACTTTAAAAATTAACTTGCTTCTAGCCTAAAAATCTCTAGATTTTACAGAAAAATTTGCATTTCTGACTTATCTGGAAAATGTAAAAATCCTTATTATAACAAACCAGAATTTCCTGATGGCAACAAGTGGCTGGAGTTTAGTAGTGGCCCCAGTTAGATAAAATCTGTTCTCTCTAGTTGGTCCTTAGAAACCACAAGACCTACTTCACATATGGTCTTTCTTGTCTAGACCTTGTAGGCATTTGATTTTGTGACTCCTGAGAAAAATAATAAATAAGCAAAGAGCAGTTTCTCAGAAGCCACCATAGGATACACCATGTCATATGCCTCAGATGGAGTGGAAAATGAGAGCTGAAATGTCTTTGAATAGGGGGAGACTTTTTAGCTTTAAGATCATGTGTTCAAGCAATCGTCCCAATACCTTATAGTATTTAAAACAAATGGGAATTTGAACACAGAAGCTGCTTGAGGGTAGTTACTCCATAGTGCGCTGTTTTATTTTCTTTGTTATAAGAAATATAACTTTCATAGGTGCTCAATACTGACTCAGTGAATGAGTGCAATTTCAAAAGATGAACTTTTCTATTCCATATAATGGATTTTTGTTTGAAAATGATTTATTTTTTTAATGTACATGCATTTCACAATTGACAAAATTGGACTTTCTTAGAAATGCATGCATATTTCTATGTAAAGTATTTATTTTTTTGGTTGTCAAATTCAAAGACACTAATTTAAAATGTAAATTTACAAATTATCCAGAAGTTGCAAATTAGCTCAGTAGACTAAGAGCTTCTTGAGGGCAGAATCTTTATCCATTTTTCTATTACATTCCCTGTGCATAGGACAGTGTGTAAATTGTAGTAAACCCTCAGTAAATATTTCTCAATGTAAATTTGCATTATTATTCAAGCCGTGAATCTGCAGATCAAGTGTAATTGCACTGGAGTTTAGAGACTATTAAAGAAAAACAAACTTATTGCCATGACCATGGTTTCTTTCAAAGAGTCCCTAGATATAACTCATTAGAATAATCGAAGCCATGTTTGGAAATCTCTATCTAGCACCACAGAAATCCAAATTCTGCAAGTCAAAAGAGCAGTATTCTAGACTTAGTTCAGTAACAAAATCAAAATCACAGACCTAGAAAAGACTTTTGGAAGTCACGTAAATGACAGCCAGTTTACTATTTACAAAATTTTCATATAACTTATGCTAATCGATTCTCAAAACAACACTGAGAAATAACTAGAAATATCAGTCTGAAAACTGAGACTCCCAGAACTAGCCTGATGCTTAGTACTATTAGGTTGAAATGGTTTCTGCCTCTTCCTAGATATCATGACCTTAGGCAGGTTGATATTCCTTTCTGAGTCTCAGTTTCCTTATCTGCAAAGCAGGGATAAATAATAGTAGTAACCTAAAAAGCTGCTGTGAGCATTTGGAGATCTTGCCAGTAAAGTGCTTAGCCTAGTGTCTCCTGCATGTACCCATCTCACTAGCACTCTGACTACTGAACTGCTTCAAAGGTCCTCCACCTAGAAAGCAACCTCCAACCCATCTTCTGACACCAAATTCCATGCTGTTTTCTCTATTTTACAAAAGACTGCACATGCCTAAGAGTTGTCAGTTTAAATATACCTCAGATTGTGACAGTCCCCAAACTTCCTAGGTTGCCTTTATGGACCCATTACATAACATATGGGAAATTATTTTCTGCACTTGCTGCATGATTGTGAAAATAAAACATTGTGAGTTATACTCTAGGTATAGGTGAATGTCAGAATAGCTGTAGAAAATCCATTATAAAAATATGCATTCTGTAGAACTTTCCACAATATTTTATTAAACAAGTAGCTGTAATTTGGGGGTGGGACTTGAGGAATATGGATACCTTTGTCTACATACTTATGATAATAACACTTCACACATGGATACTACTTCACTGTATTTCAAAAATGAGGCATATAATAAGAAGTTAGGTGTTATACAGCATTTCTGATAAATGTATTGACAGTTAAAACTACAACTTGTGTCTCTTTCCTTTCTTAAATATCTGCAATCAAATATAGTAGTTTTATATTTAAATATTCTCTAAAAGAATGACATTAGAGACTTTATCTTTAGTTTTCTTTGAAACACAAGATAAAAATGGACAAATTAATCTCTATGTAGGAAATTAACTGCTTAAAAGTAAAGTAAAATGTCAGTATTTGAATTACAAGACAACTACGAAACTTGAGTTTAAATGTAAAATTTGTGACTTGTAAGAGAAAAGCCAGTATTTGAAGGGAGAAAACAATATAAAGAAGATATGTCTTACTGCTGATAAATGATGGTTCCGTAGTAAGTGTCAAGCATTAAGAATATACGAATATACATTATATATTGTACTGGTTTTATTTTAAGAGAAGAGGCTAAATAAAATTGAAATAGGAATTGTGGAAATTACACTTTTTACAAAGGGAAATAGTATGAAGGACATTTTTTAATTTCAGCGGGACTCTCAGGGGTGAGTCTTGTCCTGGATTCATGCCACTTCACAGATCATTAGAGGCATGAGAAGAGGCAGCTCCTTCCCGCCTGCCAGGCTGTGGCATCAGTCCAGGTAGAGCCTCCAGCTCTGAGCATTCCAGCCAAATGGTCCCCTCGAGTGACCCTCACCATCACTGCACTGGAAATTCTTAGTGGCTAAGGGCAGGCTTTTGCCTTGCATATGCTGCCAGAGACCTTGAGAGCTGAGTATTGCATACGAACCCAGAGGCAGGTTCACACCCCAACTCTACTACCATGCATGTGTGCAGCAAGAACTCTAAACACTTGCTTTTGATTATCGAGTGTATTTATAATCCATTAACATGAAGCAGATAGTGTTGGAATACAAAATGAGCAGCTTCCATTGCAAAGAGAATAAAAGACAAATACTATCTTGCTTTTCATTAGTTCAGTTTTTATTACATGATCTCCCAAATGGGATGTCTCATATAAAATGTTCATGTTTCTTACAGGCAGGTATTGTTCATAAAATGTACATTTTAAGGCAATGGTGAACAAAAACTGTGAAAGTGTGGAGAGTATAATATTCTTTTTACTCTTATAATTTCCCCCTCCTTTCATTTTATCCCTTAAGAATACTTTGCCATTTCACATTCTGTTCAAGGTCAGACACTTTCATAGTTCAAAATGACCTTTTATTCAAAGTCTCATTTACTTTCCTTACCATAACTGACACAAATACATCAAAACATCCCACATTTTCAACCTTTTCTTTTCTCCATAGATATAATCACCTATGTTATCTCTACAATAACAGGTCTAAAATGGAAAAGATTGCCACCCCTTCCCCCACTTTCTTTAGTGTTCTTAGTTTCGGAAGTCCATTGTCTAAAGTGTAGCTTCATTTAGTGCAGCCATATGGCAATGCTTCCTCACTGGTGTGACAAGGTCGTTGTAAACATATGTTTTGGAAAAAGGATGCTTATTTAATCCATGAGCTCTTTGCAAAGAGAAATCCTAAAACGATGAGATGGAGTGACAGTAACCTTCAACAATGACTGGTTTCAAATAAACCACAGAGGCAAAAATGGTCAGTTCTAACTGCAAGTGGCTAGAATTGAATCAGTGCAGTGTCTTTTGCTACCATCAAATCATCCAATTCCTACTCAATCTGCTGTGTTTGCATTTTACCATGCAATCATTCAGTTTCTTGACTATTCAGTTGGTTTTAATAGAATAATTACCTCAGCATGTAACAATACAAAGTTATGACAGGATTTGTTTTAATCTAAAATCTTCAGTATAGAAACAGAAGAATTTTGAACATTTATAAGATTAAAACTCTACCAAATGCTGTTTAACTTAGGTATTTTGTGCTTCCTGTTATTGCTGGGAAAATAATCAACCATTTGGAAATATTTTTCTTGAAGCTACATAATTTTAATGGTATGAGATATGATAGAAGCTTTGTTATCTTTAACAGTAGAAATGGAAGTGCATAATTAATTTTAGTGCATTTCATAATATTAACAATAGAATTCTATGTCTGCCACCTTTAAGCAATCTTTTGCTTATGACAGCATTATATAATTTTTTTTAATAATATCATTGCTATTTCAAAAGCAATGCTTTTAAATTGGACTGAGTTTCTGTGAGGAATAGTATCTCTGGATTTAGTACATATTGTATCACATGAATCATCTCGGGATCACGTCTACATTTGTTAACACAATTATTTATAAGTACTTACTGAGTGCCTGCTCTATGCATCATACCATGCTAGGCATGATAGAGGATTCATAGAAAAGCCAGATAAATGTTCTGCCCTCATAAAGTTTGAAGTCTAGTAGGGGAAATAAGACATGCAAATAGATAATTATGATGTGAACTAGAAAGTGGTAAGAACCACAGTGTGCTCCGCATGTTCCAAGAGCAGAGAAATTTCCAAGCCAGGGGAATATGGCACTGCATCTCAGACTTAAGCAGATGTTTAATAACTCATACTTGAGGGTCATTATGGCATATTGTTATTTTGGAAGGTAGGTAAAAGAAAATGCAATTCGAACATGAAGATTCTTTTTTTTTTTAACTTATCAGTATACAAGGTAGTTGATTTTTGTGTCCCTTACCCAATTCCTCCTTTCCTTCCTCCTCTGCCTGACCCCATCAACATCATATCTAGAACAAGAAGATTAATCAAAGCTAAACCCAGATAAGATGACCTTGAAGGAAGGTAGTTAATCACCAATGAAGCACCAATTCCATGTTAACATAGATATCTGAGATTCTAAATCATTTTAATGAATCGAGTTTTAATTTATAAGAACTGTGTTTTTATCATGTACAGCAGGATCTTTTCTAAATTCTTACGTGGTATATTATTGCTTCCAATATACCATGTACTTATGAATTAATGTCACAATAGATAAATGAAATTTGTTGCTTTTTCTGAAAGAACAAGAGTAGTTCTTATGCTAGGAACTACAGTAGTGAAATTGTGAAAAACTCTGCCCAAAGAAGTCTTGAAGTTATGTATTGGAACACTAGGGGAAGCCATGCATGGTGACTGATGTGAAACCAAAGCAGCAGACAGATCATGCTGATATGAACAGTGAGAGATGGAATGAAAGAGATGGATCAGAAACATTGTGTTAACTAGAGGTTGACAAGACCCGGGGCACACACAAAAAATACCCAAGAGGCAGAGTGTATACACAGCTGTCCTGAATCTGCTGAACACCTGTTGCTCTAAATCATTTCATTCCATAAATAATACATCGATTATTTTTAAACAAATATGATTAGTACAAATTAGCGATGTTCTCAAATACAGATTTTTCTCATCAGGAATCTGCGCATTAGGAGATTTTTTTTTCTTTGTACTGTACTAGTGCATATTATTTGTGCCGTTTTTAAAATAACATCATGATTATTTAGCATTGCTTTTTATTAAAAGTTGCTGTTTTTCATTTACCCTGTTTCAAAGTCTCTTCATTAATCCCAGTTTTCGCACATTTGCCTCCATTAAAATACCTCCACTGCACTTCTGTTCTTTCACTTTTTCTGTCCTCTTTGAGGGAATTGCTTGCTTTGTCTGTCTTTCCTTGAATTATCAGAACTCACTCTTTTCCTTCTTCTAGCTTTCCCAGGATAACATTGATTTCCCTTTCATCATTAACTTTTTTATTAGTAAAGTTGGCCACAAATCCTTTTCTATTATCTAATCTCAGCTTTCAAATCATTGTAATACACATAGTAGACAATCAGTGTTTAAATACTCAGTATTTCAGTAGCTTGTCTTAATTTTCTCTTAAAACAATAAACCAAGCAAGAAAACAAACACACACAAACAAAGCAAAAAGGGCATCTTATCGCCCTTTTACTTGGAAAGACAATATGTATTTAATCATATTAACTCCATGGGGAGGAGAAAATATTTATGCTATGTCAGATCTAATTTAGGGCTCCTTCTCTTTCCAACTCTCACAGGAGCATTTCTGCATTCATTAAGCCCTTCTGATTTACTTTCAGAAAAATGTGAAATACACACACACACACACACACACAAACGCATATATTTTATATATATAAATATATGTATGTGTGTGTGTATATATTTTAGTGAAGGGACAAGTACCTGAATTAATTTAATGCAAATAATAATTAAAAATTTGTGTTAAACAGATGAATTAGTTTTTTTGTATGAAGTGCATTTATGGCAATATTTGAATTATAGCTGTACTAAGGGCCTGAGGCCCCTCCCAGTGAGGATCTCAGCATCACAATCATAGGTCTTGTTTATGACCAGAGTCAACCATTTCTTATGCTTCATAGTGTGTATGAAAATAAAATTAATAACACTGCATGAAAAAATTCAAAAAAGGAGATTATGGGCCGGCCCGGTGGCGCACTGGAGAGTGCGCCACTTGGGAGCACGGCAGCGCTCCCGCCGAGGGTTCGGATCCCATGTGGAGACCAGTTCCCGCTCACTGGCTGAGCGCGGTGCGGCCGCAACACCGAGGGTTGCGATCCTGTTGCCGGTCAGTAAAAAAGACAAAAAGGGAAAAAAAAAAAAAAGAAAGGAGATTATAGATAGATAATGATTTTTATAATGAACGCATCAATATTTATATTAGTGAATAATTACATTTGAGTTTTTGAAACATAGTACAGGTTTTATTTCTAAATAAGGGTTTGATGCAAATGTTTCCCTAACATACAGAAAAGGAAAGTAAGGGAAAGACATTTTGAGTAACATTTTCTTACTTAAAAAGCTGGGTGTTTCATAAGAATTTGAAACCCACAAAAATTCAAAAACAAAAACCAAAAAAACTCATATTTTTTCTTGTATTCCCAGAATTCCTTAGGAGCACATTAACCCTTGGTGCTTTATTTTGACAGATAATTTTAATCACAAAATTAATATGCCTGTGGTAAACAATTTGAGAAATATGGTTATGGCGAACAAAACAATTAAAATAATAATCCTACTATTAACTAATAAAAATACACTAGTTTCACTATTTTTAAAACACTTATTTATAATATGTATTGTTTTATTTTGGATTAACATTTTATTCTGTTGCTTGTAACAGAAATACCTGAAACTGGGTAATTTCCAAGAAAATGGAATTTATTGCTTTACAGTTTCTGGGGCTGGGAAGACCAAAGTCCAGGGAACACATCTGATGAAGGCTTTGGCAGTGGTGATAGTGATGCAATGGTCTCATGTGACAGAATGACTGAACAGAGAGACTCTCACCTACTCTCCTTTTAAAGCTCTCAGAACCACGCCCATGACCACCATTAAACCATTCACTAGGATTAATCCATTCACTAGGCATGGTCCTCAGAATCTAAACAACTCCTCAAGGCCTCACCTTTCAATGACCGGAATAGTATTTCCCACCCTCAAAAGTTATGGTGGGAATTCAGCTTCAGTGAGTATGGGGGGTATTCAATCTATAGCATTTGGCTGCTGACCCCCCAAAACTGTGCTTTTCACATACAAATACATTTCATCCCCAAAGTCTTAACTTGTTTCAGCTGAAAAGTTCAAAGTCTCAAGGTCCCATCTGTGAAATCAATGTACGTTATCCACTTCCAAGATACAGTGGTGGGACAAACATAGGGCACATATTGGGTAACAAGTGCTAAGCAATTCCAAAACCCAGCAGGGCAGGCATCTAATCTCAAAGCTGGCAAATTATGTGCCTTGACTCCATGTTTGGCATTCTCTGCATGCTGGTGTGGAGGTTGGGTCCCCAAGTCCTCAGGCATCTCTGCTGCTATGGCTTTCCTGGCCTCCTGGCATGGTTTAGCTCTCTCAGGCTGGTGTTGAAAACTGGTAGCTCTATAAGTCTGAGGTCTCCATGGTGGTACCACTGTCATGGCTCCACTTGGCATGGCACTATTGGGGTTTTACTGCTGCAACTCCAACCCCATATTTCCTCTCAGCATTGCTCTAGTGAAGGCTGTCTGTGGTGACTCTGATCCTGTGGCAGATCTCTTCCTGGGCCCCTAGACTTTTCCATACATCCATTGAAATCAGGGCCTCCACAGCCCTGACATTCTGTAAGCCTGCAAACTTACCACCACATGGAAGTCCTCAAGGCTTGCTTCCAGTTTGTATTTTCCAAACCTGTGGGTCCAGCCACACTTAGGGCCGATTTAAGCACAGCTGGAGCAGCCAAAGCAGCTGGGTATTGGTGCTGGAAGCAGCTTCCCAAAGTGGTCCTGGGCAGAGAGCCCATGGAGGCTCCTCATGACTGTTCCCCAGTACCACTCTGTCTCCCTAGGCCTCCGGGCCTGTGATGGAAGGGTTGGTCCAAGAGACTTCTGTAATATCTTCAGGGCCTTTATCCCCTTCTCTTGATAATCCCTTTCTTTTGTATTGATCATTTTAGGACATGGTCTCTGGGCCGTACCACTGAATTTTTCTCCTGAAAATGCTCTCTGTTTCTCTACCACATGGCCATGCTGCAAATTTTCCAAATATTTACACTCTGCTTCCCTTTTAATTATACATCTGGCTTTATATCATGCCTTTTCTTCCATAACTCAGTGTAAGATGTTCCAAGTAGCCACACAGCTTCCTTAATGCTTTGCTGCTTAGAAATTTCTTCTGCCAAATACCCTGGATCAGAACCTCAAAGTTCCACATTCCATAAAATTTGGGGGCATGAACAGAATGCAGCCAAGTTCTCTGCCAGTTCATAGCAGAGTGATCTTTGCCCCACTTTCCAATAAGCTCTTAATCATTTATATCTGAGATCTCTTTAGAATGGCCTGTGCAGTCCATATTTCTATGAGCATTCTGCTCACCACTGTTTAACCTGTCTCTAAGAAGTTCCAAACTTTCCCTAGTTTTCTTGTCTACTAAACTTCCACCAACAGCTAGACTTTTTCTAGCCTGCTCCTTCAAATTCTTCTAGCTTCTCCTCAACACCCAGTTCCAAAACCACTTCCACATTTTAAGTATTTGTTATAAGAAACACCCCACTTCTCTGGTACCAATTTTCTGTATTAATCCATTTCTGTTGTCTATAACAAAAATACCTGGAACTGGGCAATGTGTAAGAAAATGAAATTTATTGCTTACAGTTTTGGAGGCTGGGAAGTCCAAAGTCCAGGGAACACATCTGGCAAAGTCCTGGACTGCTCTGGTACCAATTTTCTGTATTAATCCATTTCTGTTGTCTATAACAAAAATACCTGGAACTGGGCAATGTGTAAGAAAATGAAATTTATTGCTTACAGTTTTGGAGGCTGGGAAGTCCAAAGTCCAGGGAACACATCTGGCAAAGTCCTGGTTGTGGTGAGGGTGGCACAGTGGTCTCACATGGCAGAATGGCGGAACAGAGAGAAGGAGATTCTCATGTGCTCTCCTTTTAAAACCCTCAGAACTATGCCCCTAACCACCACTATTAATCCATTTACTAGGACATGTTCCTTAGAATCTAATCACCTCTTCAAGGTCCCCCCTTTCAGTTACTATAATAGGATTTCCCACCCTCAACAGTTACAGTGAGGTTTAAGCTTCAGTGAGTTTAGAGGATCATTCAATCTATAGCACTAGGTATTTTACTATTAAATATTATTCAAAAGTACATTTTTATGACCAAGCAATAATTTAGTTTAAAGATGTTAGTAATTTCGCTATTTTGTTTCTTGACACCTTTATTTTTTCCAATGTTTGACAATTATAAGGAGCAATTTGATCATGTTTCTACTATGTCTATTAAGTATGTTTCTATAAGGGGAATTACTGGATGATGGAGCACACACATTTTAAAGGTTTTTGATATACACTGTGAAGTTGCTTTCCAGCTGATATACACTTCTGTGTACATGAGAAGTATATAATAATAGACTTTTCATCATGTTGAATATTAATTGTTATTTATTTCTTAAATTAGATTTGATGATGATTACAGCAAATTATTTTCATTTGTTTTGCTTTCTTTGTAATGTATTTATTAAAACTCCAGTTATTAAAACTCCATTTCTAAACTCTAGCCCTGGAGGGCCCCACCACAGCCCCATCAGGTGCCAAGGTGAGCAGAGTCCCACATGTCTTTAGGGGCCCAGACTCCAGCCCCAGAAAGTCCTGCTCACTGCTGGAAAAGGAGCCAAGGTGGTGTACAACTGCCACTGTCACACCTACTGTCACTGCAAGGATGGTTTACCACCACAGTAGCAGTCAGGGCCATTCTATAGGCAGACTGCCACACTCTCAAATATATTGATAAAAGAAGAGTCATCAGCAGAATTTGCAAATAGAGGAGGAAATCTTTATCCTCATAGCAAACCCCAGAGTAATAAAAGAAACAAATGCTCTACCAGGTGACCAAACATCAGCCAAAAAATATTAGCACTACAAATATTTAAGAAGAAATGACATCATTGAAGGAGTACAGTAATGCTCAAATACCAGACCCCATAGAACAAGAAACACATGTAATGTCTGAAAAGGAATTCTGAGCAAGGATCTTAGGAAAACTCAAAGAGATAAGAGAAGATTCAATTAGAGAACACAATGAAACAAGAAAACATAGCCAGGATATGAAGGAGGAAATTTACAAAGAGATTAATACCTTAAAAAGGAATGTAGCAGAACTCCTAGAAATGAAAGATTCACCCAATGAAATAAAAACACAACAGAGAGCTTGAGTAGCAGGCTAGAGCAGACAGAAGAAAGAGTTTTAGATCTCAAAGATGTTCTTTTTCAAATATCCCAGGCAGACAAAGAAAAATAAAAAACAGAATTAAAAATAATGAAGAAAATCTAAGAGAGCTAGCAGACAATCTCAAGTACTCAAACATCTGAATCATGGGTATTCCAGAAAGGGAGGAGAAAGGAAAAGGCATTGAAAACTTATTCAAGGAAATAATGAGAGAAAACTTCACAGGTGTAAGGAGAGATGTAGACCTTCAGATCCAGGAGGCCCAAAGGTCCCCAAACAGATTAAATCCAAAAAGATCCTCTCCAGAACACATTATAATCAAATTCGCAAAGCTCAAAGACAGAATTCTAAAAGCAGCAAGAGAAAAGTGTCAAGGGAGTCCCCAAAAGATGAACAGCAGGCTTCTCAAATGAAACCCTACAGGCCAGAAGAGTGTGGGATAGTATATTCAAAATACTAAAAGAAAAAATTGCTACCCAAGAATTCTATAACCAGCAAGGCTCTGTTTCAGAAATAAGGGAGAAATAGTGTATTTCCTAGACAAACAAAAATTGTGGAAGTTCACCACCACATAAGCAGCCCTGTAAGAAATTCTCAAGGGAGTCCTGCATCTGGAATGATAATATTGATAATCACTATTATGGATACACAAGAAAAAGTGAAACCCATCGTGAAAAGAAAAAAGCAAATGAGAAAGGGAAAGAAACTAAATCATGCCACCTCAAATTTTCAATAAACGCTGAAGATGAGAAATAAAATAGGAAGAAATGAAAAAAAAGGTATTTAAAACATCTAAACAAAATGCAATAAAATGACAGGAGTAAGACAATATATTTCAATAACAATCTTAGATGTAAGTAGATTAAATTCCCCATTTAAAAGACACAGACTGACAGACTGGATTAAAAAGCTTGACCCAAAAATATGCTGTCTTCATGAGACTCACCTCACCTGTAAAGATACACACAGACTAAAAGTGCATGGATAGAAAAAGGCACACCATACAAATGGAAACCAAAAACAAGCAAGAGTAGCTATTCTTCTATCAGATAAAACAGACTTTGAACCAAAAACCATAAAAAGAGACAAAGAAGGCCAGTATATAATGATAAAGGGATTTATCCAGCTAGAAGACATAACAATCATATATATGTATGCAGCCAACAATGGAGCACCCAGATATATAAAGCAAACACTCTTAGACCTAAAGAAAGAAATAGACCCTAATACGATAATAGTGGATGACCTGGACACCCCTCTCTCATCATGGGACAGGTCTTCCAGGCAAGAAATCAACAAAGAGACACAAGATTTAGACTACACCTTAGACCAATTAGACCTGGGAAACATCTACAGAACATTTCATCCAACATCAACAGAATATACATTCTTCTCATCAGCACATGGAATATTCTCCAGGACAGACTACATGTTAGGTCACAAATCTAGTCCCACCAAATTTTAAGTAATTGAAATCATTAGAATGATCTTTTCAGACTACAATGGAATAAAACTGGAAATCAGTAAAAAGCAAAACTTTGGGATCTATACAAATGTGTGGAAACTAAACAATAGTCTCCTGAATGTTCTATGGGTCCAAGAAGAAATTAAACAGGAAATCAAAAAATTTCTTGAACTAATAAAAATAAAGATACATCATACCAAAACCTGTGGGATACTGCAAAAGCAGTACTAAGAGGGAAGTTTTTGAAATAAATGCTTACATCAAAAGAATAGAAAGTCTTCAAATAAACAACTTAACACTATGCCTCAAAGAACCAGAAGAACAACAGTAATCCAATCCTAAATGTAGTAGATGGAAAGAAATAATTAAGATCAGAGCAGAACTAAATGAAATAGTGACCTTAAAAAATGATACAAAAGATCAATGAAACAAAAAGTAGGTTTTTTCGAAGATAAAGAAGACAAACCATTAGGTAGGTTAACAAAAAAAATAAATAAATAAATAAGAAGAGAAAAGACCCAAGCAAAAAAAAAAAAAAATCAGAAATGAAACTTACAACCGAAATATGAAAAATCATTAGAGACTATTATAAGCAAGAGTATGCCAACAAATATGAAAACCTGGAGGAAATGGATAAATTTCTGGACAGATGCAAACTACCCAACTGAACCAAGAAGAAATAGAAAACCTAAACAGACCAATAACAAGCAATGAGATTTAAGCAGTAAATCTTTCAACAAAGAAAAGCCCAGGAATGGATGGCTTTACAGCTGAATTCTATCAAGTCTAAAAAGGGGAATTAACACCAAGTCTCCTAAAAATATTCCAGAAAATTGAAACAGAAGCCATTCTCCCAAGCTCAGTGTATGATACCAGCATCACCCTAATAACAAAACCAGGAAAAGGTACAACATAAAAAGAAAATTACAGGCCAATATCCTTGATGAACATAGGCACAAAAATCCTCAACAAAATATTGACAATCAAGATACAGTAACACATCAAGAAATTATACACCATGATCAAGTGGGATTCATCCCAGGGATGCAAAGATGGTTCAACATACAAAAGTCAATAAATGTGATACAGCATATCAACAAAATCAAGGATGAAAACCATATGATTATTGCTATAGATGCAGAAAAAGCATTTGACAAAATTCAATGTCCCTTCGTGATAAATACTCTCAACAAATTAGGTAGAGAAGGAAAGTATCTCAACACAATAAAAGCCATCTACAACAAGCCCACCACCTATATCATCCCAAATGAGGAAAAACTGAAGTCTTTTCTTAAGAACAGGAACCAGACAAGGATGGCTCTCACCCACTTCTATTTAACATCATACTGGAGGTACAAGCAAGAGCAATCAGATAAGAGAAAGAAATAAAGGACATCCAGATTGAAAAATATGAAGTCAAACTGTTGCTATTTGAAGATGATATGATACTATATAGAAAAACCTGAAAACTCTATCAAAAAACTCTTGGAGCTAGTTAATAATTTCAATAATATTATGGGATACAAAATCAACACCCTCAAATCAGTTGCATTTATATTCCTTAATAATGGGCTAACAGAAAGAGAAATCAAGAATGTAAGCCCATTTACAATAGTCACCAAAAATATAAGATAACTAGGAATCAATTTAACCAAAGAGGTGAAAGATCTCTACAATGAGAACTACAAACCACTACTAAAGATTAAAGAGGACACGAAAAGATGGAAAGACATTCCATGCTCTTGGGTTGGAAAAGATAATATTGTGAAAATGTCCATACTATCCAAAGTGATCTACAGATTAAATGCAATCCCCATCAAAAAACTAATGACATTCTTCACAGAAATGGAAAAAACAATCTTAACATTCGTATGGAGCAGGAAAATACCCCAAATTGCCAAAGCAATCCTGAGCAAATAAATAAATAAAGCCAGATAGATAGCACTACCTGACATCAAATTATGTTAGAGAACTATAGTAAATAAAACAGGATGGTACTGGCATAAAAATAGACACATGGACCAGTGAAACAGAATAGAGAACCCAGAAATCAACCCATAGGTTTACAGCCAATTGATATTTGACAAAGGCTAAAAAAAAATTGGGGAAAAGACTGCCACTTCAATAAGTGTTGCTGGGAAAATAGGATATCCATATGTGGAAGAATGAAACTAGATGTGTACCTCTCACCATAAACTTGGTGTCGCGCCCGCACCGTGCTCAACCAGTGAGCAGACCGGTCTCTATATGGGATCCGAACCCTCGGTGGGAGCGCCGCCACGCTCCCAAGCGCCGCACTCTACCGAGTGCGCCACTGGGCCGGCCCGAAAAAAAATTTTTAAAAAGGGACTATATCAAACTAAAAAGCTTCTGCACAGCAAAGGAAATAATCAACAGAGTAAAAAGTCAACCTACAGAGTGGGAGAATATTTGCAAAATATACATCTGACAAAGGATTAATATCCAGAATATACAAGGAACTCAAACAACTTTACAGCAAAAAAACAAATAACCCAATTAAAAAATGGGCAAAGGAACTGAATAGACATTTTTCTAAGGAAGACATACAAATGGCCAACAGGTACCTGAAGAAATGCTCAACATCACTAATTATCAGGGAAATGCAAATTAAAACCACATTGAGATATCACCTCACCGCAGTTAGACTGGCTATAGTAAAAAAGATGGAGAATAACAAATGCTGGTGAGGATGTGGGGAGAAGGGAACACTCTTACACTGTTGGTGGGACTGTAAATTAGTACAAACACTAGGGAAAACAGTATGGTGGTTTCTCAAACAACTACAGATAGATCTACCATACAGTCCCGCAATCCCACATCTGGGTATATACCCAGAGGAATGGAAAGCATCATGTCAAAGGGATACCTGCACTCGCATGTTCATCACAGCTCTATTCACAATAGTCAAGCTATGGAACCAACCTAAATGTCCATTGGCAGATGACTGGATAAGGAAAATGTGATATATATCTATACACCATAGAATAGTATTCTGCCATAAAAAATAAATAAATAAATAAAATTCTGCCATTCGCAACAACATGGATGAGTTTAGAGAAACTTATTTGGAGAAACTTATGTTGAGTGAAATAAGCCATGCCCAGAGGGAAAATACTGCCTGTTCTCACTTATAAGTGGGAGTTAAGACAGAAGAAAGGAAGAAAAGAAAGACCGCAGTGATGTGTTGGACTTGCAGAGGGAGAGAGCATACCCAGGGTTGCAGTGGGATGGGGAAAGAGGGAGGAGGGAGGTCAGGGATTGTGTTTGGGATACAGGGAATAATCACCATTTCTGGTAATAGGCATACTGGTAGTATTAACGTGGCCATCGCTTCTTGGGCACAAGTAGTGATGTTCAGCTTTGTACTCCATGAATATTCATAACCAATAAAATAATAAAATAAAGAAAAACTCAATTTCTTTTGCTTATTTTTTACTTTTCCACTTGTTGAACATGTAAAAATAAATTAAATTGATGTTTTAAAGCCTCAAACAGAATATGTTTTATAACATTATTCTTATCCTAATTATTATTTTCATGTTAAATAACTGTTTGAAGTTATGAAGCATTTCTCTATACCCTTTAATGAGCACTAATAATGTGTACGAGAGTGTTTATTTATTCAATATCTGTCATGATAACTTTGAAGAAAGTAAAATAAAATAGAAATTTCATTTATCATTTGAATCTAGATCTTTATTAGCATTTAATGAGTAACTAATAAAAATAGTTATTAACCCCATATGTTTAATGAAATTATGCAATGAGCAGCTATATTAACTTTTAATGTATGAGGTATAGAAATTCAACCTAGTGCTAGTTTACCTTGAATTCTGGATCATTGTATTATATTCACCTTCTGCTCTCTACCCACCAGAGCCAGTGCCCTCTTTTATGATGTTGCTTCCAGCTTATTCTGGTCAGTGATATTGCTTATAGCAGTTACTTGAGCAGAAACTTGGGAAGATTTTTTTTGCTTAATGATACTTAATGAGCTGAGACTAAAATAGTATTTAAATGAAAATAGACCTGGCAGGTAAGACATTTCTAATTTGAGGGATTTTTTAAAAATCTACAAAGAATCCTTGAATATACAAGATAGAGCATATCTTATAAACATATGGTCAACTGTATGACATCATTCTGTGTCAATCTAAATTTGGGTCATGTGAATCCTAAAAGCCCTGTAGGGATATCGTTCTCCAATCTCACTCCCACCCATATAGTTAGACACCTCTCCATACTTTACTACCTTCTAGAGGGGAGGGTGGACATCATTCTGTGTCAATCTAAATTTGGGTCATGTGAATCCTAAAAGCCCTGTAGGGATATTGTTCTCCAATCTCCCTCCCACCCATATAGTTAGACACCTCTCCATACTTTACTACCTTCTAGAGGGGAGGGTATTCTGCAGTCCATGTTGTGTCACTAGGCTACAAAACAGTGATACTTGTGGTCTGTTTCTTACCAAATACAAAACTGCCCTGTATTGGTTTGCTAGAATGACATAACAAAGCACAACAATTGGGGTACTTAAACAATGGAAATTTATTTTCTGAAATTCTGGAAGCTAGAAGTCTGAAATGAAGATGTCAACAGAGTTGGTTTCTTTTGGACCTCTCTCCTTGGCTTGTAGATGTCTGCCTTCTGCCTGTGTCTTCACATGGTCTTCCTTCTGTGTCTGTGTCCTAATCTCTTCTTATAGAGATACCAATTATGTTGCATTAGGGGCTGTTCTAATGACCTTATTAAAGACCCTATCTCTAAGTACAGTCATAATCTGGGGTACTGGGGATTAGGACTTCAATATGCAAATTATAGGGGGACATGGTTCATTCCATACCATGCCCTTTACAATACTTCTTCTGTGTTCTTTCACAGAAATCCACATTTAGGGGCGGAGGACTGGTCTGCAGACAAGCTGAGAACATACACTCCATTAAATGGCATCATCCATAATTACTGATGAAAAACATTATTTATGAAACAAGCATGTACACTTTAAGTCTGTTAAATGTTATGGTGAGATTCCATCCATGCAGTGGTGGTACATCTAACACTTCCTGGGAGATTAAGGGTGACCCCTGTTCCTAAACAGAGACCTAAATCTTGTCAGCCATATAAAAGTATTTCTTAACTAGATAATAACATCAACATTCTCAATGTTTATGAAAAAAAAGATGACTGGAACAAGCACTTCTTCCAACCCACCTACACACCAAGTTCTAGAAAGACCAGACCTGTTGAAATTGATCTAGACCACATGGCCTAGATCCTAAGTTTGGGCCTTCTATTGGGCTAGTATTAATACCAAATAAGGTTTCGCTATATTGCTGAATCAGATATACTTCGCTTAAAATCTAGGGTCTATTTTTAATTCTGATGCAAAGCCGTATCCTACACATTCTGTACCTATTCAGGTAGATTTTTTGAATGAAAGTATATCTTATATCGTATACCTATGGTATTTTTTGGATATAGAGCATAGTTTGATGCAGTTTGTTTTACGTATTCATCATTCAATCTACATTTTGCTTTCTGAAAATATTATGATAAACAGTCAATGGGCAGATACCAGCATTGAACAGGACCAAGCAAAGGATAAGATCCTGTAGGATTCCTTAAAAAAAAAATTCTCCCTTAAGGAAAGGATGACATCTATCAATTGTCAGCACTTCTAGTCACAATTATTTAACCAATTATAAAGCCCTCTCTCTCTTTTATTTTTATCTCATGTGTCCTTATGATTTACTCAGGGATTTAAAAAAGACTCTGCCATATACTTTGCTGAGGTGCCATTATACCAGGCTCTCCTCATGATCCTGCTCTCCTCCAGAAGTAGTGATAGAAGTTATCCTCATAGTAGTAGTGTAAATACTACTAGTGGTTGCAGAAGTGGTTGCAGAAGTGGAGTTAATGGTTATTCTAATAGGGTGTTAGATGAAATTATTCCTGCCTCAGTTTTAACTATGTTACCAATATGATTGGTATCAGACCTTAAAGTAAGTGTGAGAAAAGTTCTCCATGTAAAAATTTTCAAAGGAAATGATTGAGAACCTGGTTTTGAAAGCACTTACTTCAAGGGGGAAAAAAGTATGGTGAAAGAGGAAAGGATTATTGAAAGACATTTTTGGAGAAAGTGACTACCATGCTGTGAGGTCCCATGACCTTCTTTGCTGCCTCAAAGCTACATCAAGTTCAGTAGCCTGTAATTGTTGAGTGTAACTTTATCATTTTGGAAAATGAAAATAGTATTTGCTAGGGAATATGGTAAGGGCACATTGGCAAAAGATGACCCTTAGATAAAGAAACTTTATTTATGCTGAGAGTAGGGAAATGGTAGCCTATACCAGTAAATCATATCATGATTTAAAATAATTGGTATTATATTACCTAGGCAAAAGAGAATAAATGCTGACCTTTGATATATGTGCTTTTAAATTGATACCAAGGTGCAGTGTATAAGGAGCAGGTAATAAATTTCTCCTTACTGATACTCTGTGTATTAGAGATGTGAGGCCTAGGCGCTAAGCAAAGTGTGGCTCCCAGGAGAAATAAGAAACTCTCAGCTTAGGACCCACACCCCACCACACCCCCAGCCAGACAATTGCAGGTGCAGCAGGGTGGAAGAGGAGCAATGTGGCTCTGTTATTTTGGTTGGCAGATTCAGCTTCATAATCAGAAAGGGTGGTATGAAGACAAAGCTGAGCTAGAAAAGAGATGGAAAAAAGTAATAAGGAATGAAGGAATAAACTCTGTAGCTACAAAAAGAGACTTTGCATATGTGCAATTAAAAAAGATTTTGTGACCTAATGGCTGTCTTGCTAGGGTGGGCTGCTGTGCCAAAGCTGAAGATTGAAGAATGATGTAATCCAGGTATGCTGCTTATTAGCAGGGGAGTCAACTGATTTGTAAAGAAAATGAGCAAAAAACCAAAACCAAAACCAAAACCCGGAATGCAGCTGTTTATTGCCACAGGCCCGGCTCACACCCTACTGCAATCAACTGAATAACTAAATAATGCAACTACTATAGTTCAAAGATTACAAAGAAGATTCTGACAGCATCTGTTTCAACAAGGAGGGGAAATAAAAGACAATTCATCAACCCTATTTTAGAGCACTTTATTGGAATGGATGGAATTGCCAGATTCAGAAATGAAAAGTATAAAAACAACAAAAGCAACAAGGAATATTATGGTAACTCTGTAAAATTTCTGCTAAAAGTGACAAAATGGACATTAATGAGTAAAATTAGCATTTTTAAATAGTTGAGTAAAATGTAAAGAGGATAGAGAGGAGAAAATAGCACACTATGTAGAATTATAAAACCAGAACCTGGGGCCAGCCCGGTGGCGCACTGCTATAGTGCGCCACTTGGGAAGCACGACGGCGCTGCCGCCGAGGGTTCGGATCCCACATACAGACCGGCCGCTCACTGGCTGAGCGAGGGGCGGGAGCAACACCGAGGGTTGCGATCCGTTGCCAGTCATGAAAAAAGACAAAAAGGTTAAAAAAAAAAAAACAGAACCTAAACAATGATAGATAATATATTATAGCTATGGAAGATAATGTTGATCATAAACACAATTAATTGGCATTTTCAAAGGCAGGAAAATTGGAGCAGAAAATTTGAAAAAATAATACAAGAAAGCTTATCTGGAACAAAAGTTCAATCTCTATATAAAAAGAGCTTTTTATGTTTAAGAAAAATTAATAAAGATTGAAACCTACTCTAGTGAGCTGGTTAAAAGTGGGGTAAAGAAAGATGCCTACAAGCCATGAAGGACCAAGGGGGTTACGTACAAGGAGAAATGAAAAATCAGGCTAGTCTCTGACATGTTTTCACCAATGTTAGCATTATCTGCAGGTACTGAGGGAAAAAAATGTTAGATAAGAATGTTTTACCAAGCTATGTGGTTACTGAGGTATAAAAACAATATCAAACATGCAATAATTCAGAACATAAGCCACCATCGTGCTCTTTCTAAAAACAATACTAGAAAATGTATTTCAGTGAACAGAAAGTTTGATCAAATACTGAAATTTATTAGTAGTAAAATTATTGGTATCGAAGATCCAGAGGTAAATATAGTTATTTAAATAATAATTAGTCATAAAGCTCTAATGATTATTGTTGGAAATGGAGCCAGGTTTAATTCTTGAAATAAAAGCAATAAAGTATAAAAATAATATTAAATCAAATATAATTTACTGTTACAAAAAATAAAATGTTTCACAAATGGAAACTAGAAGGTAAAGACAGAGTGGAGGGAGGGATAATAACAAATGCTGTTAACAGCTGAAGTTGATATGCTGAAAAATAGGCATATTATTTAGAGTTATAAAGGTAACTACCAGTTCAGATTCTGTCCAAATTACCAGTTGAGGAAAGGCCAAAAAATATACAAACCATATAACAAAAGATAGAAAAATAAAGAAAATATTAAGTAAGTAGAGAAAATAAAAAATATAAAATAAGATGTTAAAATTGAGTAATTATGTTATAATAATAAATATAATTGGATAGCCTCAAATATTTAAAAGTAATGTTTCTTACATTTTATGAAAATAATACTTTAAAAGATACAAAACCAATTCAAATGCCTCAGAGAGTTTACAGATAACATATTCGCAGAGATACCAAGAAAAGCAAAAACAACCTAAGAAGGAAGGAAAGGAAAAAGAAAAGGAGGGAGAAAGAAACAGTCTGGAGAAAGCAAGAGGGAGAGAAGGAGGAAAAAGAGAGAAAACTGCAATAAAAACCAGCAAAGGTATGCCACTCTTCTGTACATTCGGCCTGTGCTGATGACTCGTTTAATCCTCTAACAGCCCCTGGGGTAGGTACAATTATTATTGCCGTGTTACAGACTGTGGGATAGAGAAGCAAACTGATTTGTCCAGGGTGTCACAGCTCATGAGTGGCAAGACTGAGTGAGGTCCAGCTCCAGCAGCCTGCCTCACAGCCCGCGTCACCTTCACGGCCGTGCTCACGCTATTGGGCCTATCAGACAAAGCTGGTGTTAATGCAGAAAAAGAGTAAATAGGACCAGAAGGGTCCCTTGCTACTTACAACTCTGTAAATCATAAGTCACAATGAAGTTCTCATAAATCTTCAGATAACAAACACTGTATTATTGACATATATAAAGCAAAGACTATAAAATATATTAGGAAGAAATGAATAGAAATGCATTAGTAATAATAGACTAATAGATCAGAGAGTTAAGAAATAAAGGTATAATATATTTTAAGGTATAATTAATTCTTCAGTTTATCTCAGCTAATTATATGAAACTGTTTCAGCATTTTCATTTATAAGGTCTTTCAATACTTTGGTATAGACTTTGAATTCATTTAGAAAAAAAAAAGTGTGTTAAAATTATTTCATCCAATTCTTGGCCTTTGATTTTGTCTTTATATATATAGTTTATCATTCCATTGTTCTGACGATTGTTTTGTTTGATAGACAAGGTTTAAGATAGAAATCAAGCACTTGGGCTTTCTCTTTCTTTACCCTGCACTAGCACTGGCCCATGAATGTAAACTTTTTTTCTTATTGAATAACTAAAAATCAGCTATGCAAAAGCAACATGCCGATTCCATAGCAAAATTTTAAAAAGGCAACCCTTGTGAGGTTTCCTACATGGGTATTATATATTACTAGTGGAGTTTAAATATGTTTAATCTCTCCAAAAAGTGACTTTATTTTATTTATCAAAAACTTCAAAATGTTTGTAACCTTTGACTTGTACATTAATTACTATTTCAGCAACACAGAGGTAGATTTCAATGTTACTTTTAATATTGAAAATCATTCAAATTTCACAATGCAAATGTCTAAATATAGGAGAATGATTCCTGAAATAATGAATCATCCACAAAGTTGACTCGAATGAAGACATTAAAAGAATGATACTCATAATATTGAATTATCTAAGAAAATATCTATGAGAATATGTTACGGTAGAAAAGAAAATCAGAACCCAAAACAATATGTATATAATATGATCTCAACCATATAAATAAATAAATGAACAGAAGACAGGACAGAAGTGTGCAGAAGTATACACTGAGTCTTTCTGAGTGTTGGGAGAAAAAATAAATGATGTTGTATTAAACTGTTTACATTTATGAATGTCCCCAAATTATCACTTGAAAATGGTGGAAATACTTCCTTTTATTTGTTTTTGCAAGTCTCACCTCATTGGGGCTTACCCACTGTTCTTCACGCAGAGGCCTTGAAGATTATAGATCTCAAAGAGAGTATTCTCCCAGAAGAGAGGGACTGTCAGATAAAATAAAGCAGCTTGTCCTGTTTCCATACAGTGGGTATTCCCAGTATCTACATTGCCCTTTAGGCGTCCTTATACTTACAGCAACTTCCTGGAAAATAGGACACCAGTTATGACAGTGTGTAAGATTTAAATATTTGATTGTGTAACAGTCAAAGAGTCTAAAAAAAAGTTTCTGTGATTGAAAAAATCTTGACAACAAAATAAAACTCTTAAACATCAAAATAAAGAAAAACTTTAGACTGTCATCAGAGGGTTTCAATTCTTAGTGTACATAACAATCCCTGGTTAGGGTGGGGAGGCATATTTAAAAAATATGAATTCCTGGACTGTAGTCTCTGAAGTTCTGATTCCGTTGGTCTGGAATAATGCACAGGAACTAGAACTTTTTGTGAACATCCCCATGCTATTTATGCAGATAGTCCATGAAGCGTATTCACTTTAACCTTTCATATGATAAACTGGGATTTCTGGTGAAAATCTCAGGTAAAGAAGATCATCTATAAATATTCTCACTAACATTAGACAATGTGCAAATAATATATGAGTTGTCTCTAACAAGCCCTACTATGGCAAGATTGTATCAGTCAATAGATGTAGATCTCAATTTGTTAAAATAGGTGGCCATTTGAGAAGATATTTTGCAATTTAATCAACTGAAATCAGTAATTTATAGCAAATCCAAATCTCGTAAATTTTATATTAAAAATTGAATTTTTAGGCAGATTAGTATCTCATTATTAATACTTCTTATCAATTTTCAAGGAACTAATGAAATACAAGTAGAAACAAATAATTCCCATTAACTTCTGTAAACAGAAATTCACCCAAGATGAGTTTTCATGCCTAATTTATAACGTCACTGAAAATACTATTATAAACTGGCAGCCAATACAAATACTTTTTTGTTCGAATAATGTTTTCCTCAAATAATGCCACACTTTGACTTGACACAGGACCTCTTTGCAGTATACAACTGCATTGGGTAAACAAAAGCATTTATGCACTTGCATTCTAAATCTGTGATTTCCAAACCTGCATCTGCATCACCTGTGATATTTATGAGAATACACAGATATATTGACTCAGTTTGGCGAAGAAATGGAAGACAGGAGGGAGAAGGACACAGGAATCTGTCTGTCTCTTTTTGGTTTTTTTTAGAAATAAATATAATTTTGATGATCAGATGGCCAGTCATGCTGTGGACCATTATTTTGGATGTAATAGCTGGGTTGTACTTGAACTAATGAAGACCTATCTTTTGGCTTCATTAGGTACTAAAGAGGGTTTCTCAAATAAACCCAAATTGTTTGTGACACTTTGATAACACTTCACATTGTCTTCATATCACTGCAATGTTTTCTTTTGCACACTTCTGTTTGGGGTTGCATTAATTGGGCTCAATATATAGTAACAATTGTAGTAGCCTCTTGTCATTTATCATTCCCATATCAGCTTCACTGTAGTGAGTATTGCTTCAATGTCAAAAGAATGATTAATGCCAGTCCCTGAGCTAATTAATGAGACTCTGTCACTTCATGTTCAATAATAATTAAGTATTGCTGATGAAACAGATCCAAATCTCACACTCAAAGTGAGCCATTATACAAACTTTTAACTTAAATTGGTGTTTCGTTTAATATGGATGCCAGAGTTGGATGTTCCACATTGGAGGAGTTAACTTTCTCGATAATTTACATTTAATATAAGGCATTAAGTCTCCTTCTCTATAAAGGGCCATTAATATCATTACTGAAAAATGCTATGCCCTTAAAAAGGGATTGGAATTTAATGATATTTTAAGAGAAATATTCAGCATTCTCATCATATTAAGAAGACTCAATTTTTTTTTATTTTGTCAATATACAATGTAGTTGATTATTATGTCCCATCACTGAAACCTCTCTCCCTCCTCCCTCTCCCCCCTCCCACCCAAGTGTGTCCCCTCCATTTGCTTGTTGTAAGAACATCAAAAAAAAAATTGTGGTTGTTATATCTTCCTCTCCCCCCCACCCGGTTTTTTTTGTTTGTTTGTTTGTGTGTGTGTGTGT
>NW_007733718.1:0-240 GCF_000696425.1 Galeopterus variegatus | reverse complement strand
ATTTCTGGGTGCTCTATTCTATTCCATTGATCAGTGTCTCTGTTTTTATACCAGTGCCATGCTGTTTTGGTTATTATAGCTTTGTAGTATAGTTTAAAGTCAGGTAGAGTTATGCCTCCAGCTTTATTTTTTTTGCTCAGCATTGCTTTGGGTATTTGTGGTCTTTTGTTATTCCAGATAAATGTCTGGAGAATTCTTTCCATTTCTGAGAGAAATGTCATTGGAATTTTGATGGGGATT
>NW_007733717.1:90353-105513 GCF_000696425.1 Galeopterus variegatus | reverse complement strand
GGGGGGGGGGGGGGGGGGAGGGGGGAAGAAACAAATAAAAGAAGGAAGGAAGAAAGCAGGGAAAGAAGAAAGAAAAAAATAAAAAAAGGAAAGAAGGAAAGAAGAAAAAATACACCTATGCATATTAGAGTAAAACTGCTGCATAAAAAAAAAGCAGAAAGTATAAGAGGAATCAGGAAAAAACAAAAACAAAAAAAACATAATCTGCAAAGGAACAATAACAAGACTGACAACTGACATTTTAATGGAGGCGAGGGAAGTGAAAACATGATAGAATGAACTACTTAAAGATGTGAAAGAAAAAAGGTAGCATAATTCTGTACCTGGTGAAAATAGTTATGAAGAATTAAGAAATAAATATTTGCAAAAAAAAAAATTTAGAGAATTTGTCTATGTTTGAAATATTGAAGATACCTTTTCAGGCAGAAGGAAAGAGAATTCAGATAGAAAGAAGCACAGAAAGGCAGGCAGGCTGGAAGAGCAATGGAAATAATAGCTAAGAGTCTATGGACTCAGGTCCTTGTTTTCCACTATGATGATATGCATCTTACCTTTATTGTACTTACGTGACAAATTGTCTGTCTGGCTCATAGGCCTATAATCTGTATTAACACAGGGGTTGCCCATGTTTTGCTTTCTCCATAATAATTTGTGTAACCAGTTGGTAATCTTTGTTTGTAATTTAGATGTTAATGTTCTTTATCACAGCTTTCCTTATTAATGCCATGTTATGGCAAACACAGTTAAAGCTTACCAAATAGCCATGTGTTTCTCTCCATTTGTCAGCCTCTCTTGAGATGAAATGTAGGTCATACAACTAATGGTGGTCAGTGAAATATGTTCCAAATTCTGGCCCAAGACAGCCAATAGCATGTTTGCCCTCTCTACAACTCTTAGCTGGCTGGAATTCTGAAGGCTGTTGATTCCAGATGACATAAATCTAAGATGGATGAGGGCTATGCAGCCCACATAAGAATTCACTCGGGTGAGAAATAAAACTTATGTTAAACCACAATGACTTGGCATTTGTTAGTTACATGGCATAACCTAACATAGATATGTAGAAGCATGTACTGTCTCTCTCCCTCTCTCCCTCTTTCTGAAATGTCACTTCAAAGACATAAGTAATGGCACCTGGAATACCTTCTGAACATAAAAGGAATGTTTTCCTCAAACTAACAAAGTGTATTATTTTTATATTCTATATATTTTGAAGTAATAACCATATACAAACTGAAGAGTTATTGGATATCATCCTGAGATTGGATATCACTTTGAGATATAGGTCTCTGCTCTTAAAGTTTATTGTATCAACACATTTTCAACTGCAATCATTTTGTGCTAAACAAATAGAAAAACATTGTATTACACAGTGCTGAAAATCTCTACAGCACAAGAGGATGAAGATAATTTATCTACTGTGGGATTAGTAGGTGATGACATTTTAGTCATATAAAATAAATAAAGTATGAATGAATGTTATGTACAAATTCCACATGATGGTTTAAGAGGTATGGCTATACCGTAATGGTATTGATTTTACCTACTGCTGTAGAAGCAAAGTTAATGATTATTAATTATGTTGCCATCTATCTATTTGTATATACATATCTAACAATAAATATGTTAATTTTTATAATCAACCAAATATCAAGTATTATATATTATTATACTAGGCATACTTACAACTTATCAGAAGAGACAGGGAGAAATTTCACTAAGTGTAGAAAGGGTAAATACATATTGAGTGAAGCAAATGTTGAATCCGGCAACAACAAATAGGCCCACAATAAAAGTGGGTCATTCAATAAAAGTGAAGTAATTCAATGGTGATAAAATAGTGTCATCACATGATGTCATAAAGCATAGATAAGCTGTGAGGTCATTACTGCTAGAGAGTTCAAATGCTATTTATTTAGAATTCTTTTTTCCCAATAATATGCTAACGGTTCCCCTGAATACTGAAGAAGCTAAAAATGAAGCAGAAAATGTCGTCTGTATAATCAAATAAAATAAAATATCAAGAATACAAGATACAGAAAAATACAAATAGCTTTTATTCTAACTTTTAATAAGTATGACTATAAGAAAATTATGGATGTACACAAAGTAAAAGGGTTTTTCTCCCCTGACTGACATTCCATCCCAGTGCCCAGAAGTAAACAGTTTATGGTTTTACACCTTTTCAGATATTTTGCAATGCTTTTAAAGCATAATCAGGCACATGGTTAAGTAGACAATTCTACACTGAATGTTGTATATTATTATTCTTTCTAAAATATATCATGAACATTCTTTTTCCATTTTAGAAAATACTAAACTACTTCGTGTTTCATAAATACTGCATATTATTCCATATCCTGGGATCATTATAATTTAAGGTTTCCCCAGTTGCCCAGTTGACGGACATTTAAAATCCTATAATTTATCTCTTTGGCAAATAATGCAGTGATTTATACAGTTATACTCATTTTCTTGGGTATTTGTGTGTTTCTGAAGAGTTGTTTTTGAGAACAAAATAATGTGGATTTTAAGTTTTGCTGTATACTGAGAATCACCTTCCAAAAGGTTTCAACTATATAAAGGTCCTCTTTAGGATCTTATAGCAGTCCTTTTACTTACATGTAGGACTCTTTCATCTATAAACCGGGTTGCCCCTCATGCCCATGATGTGGGGGCCTGATTCATACTGGCAGCAAACCCATTACCAAAAATTGCATTTGTACCCTGTGTTCACCACCCAATTATCCCCAACCTCCCTTCCTCTCCTCCTTATAGTACATTATAAATTAGGCATATTTATTCTCATTATGTTGAAAGGGACCTTAGCCAGAAAAACAACCATCTTTGGAGTAACTAAGGCCAAGCAAAACATTCCCGTCAGCCCTTAACTTGGAAACTGATAATCATCAGTTCCTTGAGGTTAGCAGAATTGAGAGACTGCCCAGAGATGAAATTACCGCCTCCTATGCTGATTTACTTCAGAGGTTGCGCACCTACAATTAAGGACTGAAACTAAGTTTCTTATTTTTCTTACTTCTCTAATCAGTTGCGAACAAGAGGAGATATAAGAGAGCTGCAAGACAACCTAGCTGGTTGTAAACTCCCCCTCTTACTTAAAGAAAAACTGCATCTATGTTACTTACACAAGTCAGGTATTTTTATGATGTTTTACTAAGATTATTACCCTTGAGCTCTCCCTAGGAGATGAGGATTCTGACCTTGAGGTAATATCAAAGAATTGAAGCTGACCACAGACTCTGTGACACTGAAGTTCCCAATCCATCATGGGACCCTGACATTTGACTCAGACCATCTGCTGCCCCCAGACTCCCCCCGCCCCCATCCCCTGGCTTTTTTCTTCAGAACAAAGACCCTTACCTCATCTTCCCACCTCTTCCTCTTTATAAACCCCAGAACAGGCATCAGAAGGCGGGATGATTTTAGCCTGGTCATCTCCCAGATGCCAGTTATCTGAATAAACCTTCTAATCCTTGTGCCAACTCCTGGACTTTCAAGTCATTTATTTAATGTGAGAGGGCAAGCCAAGCCTGGTCTGGTCTGTCAGTAACAGTATCTGTGACGTAACAAACTCAGAGACAAATATTTTGTTCAACTTCACAAAGTTAACTAAGGAGAGAGTTTAGATTTCAATCTAAATGCAAAGTGTGTTTCTGTTTACCAGTAGCCCCTGAAATATTTTTTCCCCTATAAATACAAAGCATAATAGAGAAAATGCTTTATAGAGTATTAAAAAAGGAGAAAAAAGAAAAAGAAAAATGCTGAATGCTTTATTTCCTCAAAAATAAATGGCATAGTTTGTTTTAATGTTCAATAAAATAGAACATATTGCATTAAAAGGGGTTTCAAAAGCATGACATTAACAAAAAGCATTACTAGCTCTTCCTTTGTTTTAGAACTTTATAGTAGATAACTTTTGTAAATTTTTATAATATTCTTTTTTGATGATTATATAAGGGTAAACTCATCTTTTTAAAATTTAATGTTAATGTTATTCATTTACTATTTAATTAGACAAATATTTATCATCTGCTATATCTCACGAATCATTCCAAATGGTGGGGAGCACAGCAATGAATAAAGCACATACTAGTAGGGAAGACAAGTAAGCAAAGTATAAACAAGTAAGCAAAAAAATCAAAAAGTTATAAATACTAATGAGAAGATAAAGCAAGATGCGGAGATGATACATGACCAAGACCAGAAATGTCCTAAACAGCAATTTCCAGCTGTTTTTGCCATTGTTTAGAGTACAGCAGATATAAATGCTCACATTTTCTGAGACTGGTTTTCTCTCTCTTTCTCTATCTCTTCAACAAGGATTAGGCATATGATGTCTATATGGTAAGTGAGTAATAGAAACAGAATTGGTCTTTAAACTTGATCTCCCCAGTATTCCTAACTTTGGCATGGGCATTCTACCTAAAGACAGAATAGACAGCTTGTGCACATAATGTGGACAAACCTGATGATGAAGGTCAATATGTTAAAAAGGATGAGAAGAAAAATAGAAAATTACGTGTCCCTGATGATATCACTGAGCAGCTGAACTCACCCAGAAACAATTTACTATCAGAAATCTATTTACATGAGAAAGATGTTCCCTGCCCTCTCTTTAAGTCTCTGATAATTGAGTGTGTGTGTGTGTTTTTTAATTTCTAATGAAACAGTTTCTTAACTGATAACATGGTAAGAAAATAACTCTCCAAGGTGGTAGATTTTGAGCTGGCAACTTGAATAAGTGACAGAGTAAGATATGCATATATCTGAGAAAGAACTGCTCAGGCAGAGGCCAAATACAAAAACTCTGAGCAAGAACATAGCGTCTTTAGCAGCTTCACATCAAGAAGTCCTTTGGGAGTGAAGAGGAGTAATCGAGGAGGTATGTGGCAAGGATGAGATAGGGAATAGCAACATCGTGTAGCCATGCATGTTTACATGCATGTTGTAGCCATGCATGTTTTCATGTTTACAATTATATTGTTGCTTCTCTGATGAGAGCATGCTGAGGGATATAGAAATAGGAATAGGAGACCAGTTTAGCAGGCTCTTTTTTTTTTTTTTTTTTTAGTAATCTGTAAGAGAAATAATGATGCCTAGGTCTGGGTTACTGTTGCAGTACTAAGAAGTGATTGAGTTTAGAGTATATTCTCCAAGCTGTTATTAATAGGACCAGATGACAAGCTAGGATAAGAGGTGTATTAGTCCACTTCTGTTGCTTATAACAAAATATCTGGAAGTGGGTAATTTGTAAGAAAATAGAATTTATTGCTTACAGTTTCAAATCTTGGGAAGTCCAAAGTCGAGGGAACATATCTGGTAAGAGTATTCTTTGGTGGTGGCTTAAAGCAATGCAGGGGTCTCACATAGCAGAAAATGGCAGAGCAGAGAGAGAGAACTTCTCATGGTTTCTTCTTTTAAAGCCCTCAGAACCATGCCCATCACCACCATTAAACCATTCATTATGGCAGTATCCTCACTATCTAAGCACCTCTTCAAGGCCCCACTTTTCAATTACCATTATAGGAGTTCCCACTCTCAACAGTTACAGTGGGGATTAAGCTTCAATGACTTTGGGTGAAGGCATTCAATCCACTGCAAGATGTATGACTGAAAGAGGGGGCTGCACTATGACTCTAGAATTTTGGTTCAAATATCTAAATAAATGGTGAGAAAAAAATTGGGGAAATGTGTTTGGGGGTAAAATAAGGAATTGTGAAGTTTGCAAAAACATAGATGAAGTTTGAGGTATCTATTTGATACTCAAGTAAATATAATGAGTAGGTGGTTGGATATATGAGTCTGGAATTGAGGAGAAAAATTATTTAAAGCCGTGCATCTTAGGTATATCACACAGAGGGGTTAGACACAGAATAGAAACAAACAGATCCCAGGAGATAATCATCATTTAAAGGTCAGGGAGAGACACAAAAAGAGAGAATATTAATTAAGGAGAAGGACAAAAAGCAATCATGTATCCAGAAAAATTAAAATGTATTCAATTAAAAAAAAAACCTCTTTAAATAAAATTTACCAATATGTACAAACACACAATAATAAACAAGAACAAAACATGATAATGAAGTTCTCCAGTTATTGATTACATATTAGAACATATTTCAACTACTTCATTATTTAAACTGAAGGCAGCATACCAATTTAGTGCCTTCATAAACTGTTCAACATCAGACTGTAATGAAACTAGAGCTACAGGAGTATGAAGCAAATATTTTCTTTCAAAAAAAGGAATTCTGGAGGTTTATAAGCAGTTAATATTTACAAAGGGTCACATCTAAAACAGCTCAATCCACCATCAATCAAAATCCAAAGTTTTCCAAACAGAGTTTCCAAATGTTGAGACTGAAACATTTGTCTACCTCTCAGGCTGTGTCAGAGCTGTGATAGGGTGAACATTCCCTTGTGTTTCTGTAGTTCAAGGCCATGCTCTCCTCCCATAAATACTACCCTATTCCAATGGAATAATGAGTGGTATAAGAAGGGTCTTGGGATTTGATTGATGGGATAGCCAAAAAAAATGACAAATATCCTCCACAATCATTCAGGCAGAAGAGAGAGAAATATATACTTCAGTGTCCTTCAGGAAGGTCTAGGTGATCATGCAGTTCCAACAGCAACAAAGTCTGAGTCTTTAAACAACAGTTTTATTTCTTGTTCATTGTTTCTACAATTGTTTTCCTTCAAGGACTTATGATTTTAGAGTGTTCACCACATGGAACATTACCAGTCAATTTGGAAGAGAGTGTGTTTACTATAAATATTAATAGTAGTAAAAGCACATAATATTTTATTTTTGTAAATATTGGATAATAAGGAATCTTGTAAATCCTTTCTTCCTTCCACTAATGTCTTCAAAAATAAATGCAAATTCTTAAAATTCAACATTACAAAGGAAATAAAGATCACTGTGTCAATTTTATCTCTCTATTGTGATATTTTATAAAAGCAACATTCTAAGTTGGAGAATGTTGAAATTTAGCTGGGAAAATAGGAAATTGCTAATGATTTTTTAAAATCAATTTGATGGCCATGTTTCTTATGGTGTGACACATAGATCACCTGCCTCACAATTACCTTTCATCATTTAAACATGTATATTCATGAGCCTAACCTTAAAACTGGTTAGTTATAATCTCCTTAGAAAAACTGCATTTTTAATAAGCTGTCCAGATAATTCTTGAACTGACTGAAATGGAGGAATCCCTTTAGGTGGCTCATTTAATTAAAAAAATTGGTAATATGAGTTATGGAGTATTTATACATTCCAATTAAGGAGGAATCACAAAACGATATTTGTTTCCAATATCGTCATGTTTTTTATGAACAACAGATGTCTGTGGAGGTGGGATGTGGGCTGCCTGAATATTAGATCTATGTGCTCTGGCAAGCAGAGCCACGGTGTAATCGTTAGGAATCCAGATCAGTAGTCATAATAACTTGGTTATTGTTCAAAACTTGGTTCCCATACCTACTAACTTATTTCCTTGGAAAATTTATTTAAACTCTTTGGGCCTTGGGTTTTTCATCTGCAAAATGCAGAAAATATTAATATTTTATCTTACATTGTTAGAAAACTATCCGTAACATCTCATGGGTTTGTTAATGTCATTTGTTATTATCATTATCAAATTTTTTAAAAAATAAAGTATAGCTGCATACTAGTTAAATATAACCTCTACCTTTATGGCAAGGATTTTCATACTTTAACACTGGCCTGAGTGCTGAGAGTGGACATTTGTGATTATTTAAGATAAAATAAACCTGTTGCATACTCTGTGTTGGAGTTTGTCCTTCACATCCATTATTTCTGCTGTTATTTTATTATTTTACACTTTAAATATGTATCTCCAGCAGATCAAGCTTTTACCTTTCAACTGCTTATTTCCCACCTAAACTGGAGATTATTCTCCGTTGAAATTATTTCTAACACAGCTGTGTAATACATTTCCTAATACACACAACTTTAAAAGGATTAATTATCATTATGTCACCAACTGTATGATGTTGCTGATGGGATTTAGTACAATTATTAAAAAAAACTAATTCTAACTGCATGTTGAACAAGAAGATTAAAAACTCATGACAGTATGTGTTGGCAACTCTTTCCACTTATTGCCTTCATTTGAAAGAAAACAACATATTTGAACTTTTAGACAAATTTTTAAGCTAATATTTTAATAGATGCTAAATTCAAAGTCATTTTATTAACATGAGTTCAGGAGAAAATTTAGAATTTATTTTAGTAGGGAAATACTTTTTACTTAATCATAGGAAATATTTTAGAATATGCAATCATTGAGAATATAAGGTAAACAGTTTGAATCCTTTCATTTTCTGTTATCACGGCTATTAAACAAAACTATTATGAATTCTATCACATTAAATAATTTTGACATAATTTGCAATTTGATGAATTCACTTTAACAGATATAAGTGACCTGCCCCCACATATATATTACAGTTGTCATGTTGCTGCATTGCACAGTGAAATATGAGGGACTTCAGTACTTCCAAGGCTACTTTATCATATATGTTGACAATTATGTGCAACAAAGTAGTATAGTAAACAATGACATAGAGTTCACAGATGCTTATCACTCCAAACAAGACAGATTTTATGGCAACAGGACCCATAGAAGCCAACAAAAACCATTTGAAGTGTCAAATATCTGTATTGTTCAATAATGAAATACTCTTTTGCAGTCACTATGTGGAAGAAATCCTTAGGAAGGCAACATTTCAAACAGCAACCTACAATTATGGAGGAGTGAAGCTGCTTCAGCTGAGATATATATGATATTTTAGAGGATTTAATTGTAACTGAGGGGCATATGTCTAATAGACCACAATCCCCAACTACTTCAATATTGTGTGGTTAGACCTCCTAGGTCAAGCCATAATAAAGCATATATTTTCCATAGGCAGCACTCCCTGCAGGTTATCCCAGCAATATCTCTTTGTTTCTGAATTTTTTTTTAATTATGTATTTTTAAAACTGAGTTCAAATAGTTCATTCTTGATCAGTTGCTGCTTTTCCAGGGGTAAATTGATAGCCATTCTATTGTACAGAAATGAATTTGCACCTCAGTGAGGATTCACACCTGGTTAGGTAGTCAGGCCAGGTTAAATGGATTTTGCCTCAGGGAAGAAAAGAGTGTTATCACCCTATTTAATCAGTTCTCACTGTTTGAATCTAAATCTGAATCAAGGAACTAATAAGGGGCAACTGGGAGTGTAGGAGAAATAACCTACTTAGATCCTTTTACTGCATATGCTTATGCTGGCATTTAAAATAAGCATTGATATCTTAGAATGTATTTAATATAGCACAATTCTGGCCGTAATATTTTTCAAATAAAACCATATTTACAGAAAAGTTTTTCTTTTCTTTACCTCTTCTCACAATATTAATCTAAGTTGTCAACAACAACATTTCTAATGGGTAAGAGCCTATATGTAAAGTTAATTTATAAACATAAATGTTCTAATAAGTATTTTCTGCTTTTCCCATGTCAAATAAAAACAAACCCAGACTTAGGTAAGGAGAGACTTTACTCAAAAGTATTATTTTTAAAAGGGGAGGTGGGCTATTTCAATAGTGGAAGTGTTACTGGCAGCCAGGCTCAGCTTGCCCTCTCACACTAAACAAATGACCCAAAAGTCCAAAAGTTGGTGCAAGGACTAGAAGCTTTATTCAGATAACCGGCATCAGGAAGATGACCAGGCTAAAATCACTCTGCCTCCTGATGCCTGTTCTGGGGTATATAAAGGGAAAGAGGCAGGAAGGTGAAGTAAGGGTTTTGTCCTGCAGGAAAAGGGGGAGGTTGGTTATGAGATCAGCAGAGGGTCTGAGTCAGATGTCAGGGTCTCATGATTAACTGGGTGCTTTCACGTTGTGGAGTCTGCAGTCGATGGACTGGTCAGCTTCAAGCCCTTGATGTTATTTCAGGGTTGTAATTTTTATCTCCTAGGGAGAGCTCAAAGACAAAAATCTCAGTCAAGTATCACTGGACATACCTCTAACTAATGTAGATGCAACTTTCCTTTAAGTAAGAAGGTGTGTTAATAATCAGCTAAGAAGCTTTGCTTTCTCTTGGATTTCCTCCATTTGCAGTTGATTAGGAAAGATGAGAAAAACAAGAAAATTTACATGCAGTTCTTCCTTGTAGGTGCACAACATCTAAAGTAAATCAGCATTAGAGGGCTTAATGGGAGATAAACAGAAATAAACTTTTGAGAAGGATCCTCTGGGGACATGATTTCATCTCTCAGTTTTGGCCATATGATCAGTTTCTCATTTCCTCTGCTAACCTCGAGGAATTGATGTTTACCAGTTCCTAAATTAATGGCTAACTGAAATTTTCTGTTTGGTCTTAGTTACCTCAAAGATGACTATTCTCTAGCTAAGGTCCCTTTCAGAAGGGATGCTGTGACAATAGAACACCCTTTGATCATAAGATCTGGAATTATCTTGAAGGTCAGGAAGAGAAGGGCTTTTCTTTTACTGGGAGAAGTAAGCAAATCTAGAAAAAACAAGTACGAGACCATTGGTCAGGAGATGTCCGTCTCTGTGTCTTCCTATTCTAAAAAGGGCCCATTAAGGAGGGGTTAATTGTCCCATATGACCTGCTGGACTGAGCCAGGTCCAGAGTTCAGGGGCATGAGGTGAAGAAGAGAAGCCTTAAGAAAGTTTGCTCAAGTCACGTTAGTGGGCATTTTTTTCCTGATGGGTCAGTGGGGAGAACTGTTCAGTGAACCACTTATAAGGCAAAAAAATTGGAAATTTGAAGGGCCTGTGTCTGGCTTTGTGATAGGTAAGCAAGATAGGGAGGCATCCATAGTCTTATCTAAGTCATATGGAAAAAGGTAATTCTTTCCAGTAAGCCATTTTCTAGAACACGAAAGGATAGAGAAATTTCTTAATACTTGCTGTATTCCAGGAGCTCAGGGTTCGATTAAAGTTTAACATTGTCAACCCCCACCTGCCAGTCTTCCATGGTTTTCAATCATAGTTTGTTCTCTGATTCTGTGTATAGTATTTTTAATATAACTTTCTTCTTTAAAAAATACAATTAGCCTATATTTTCTAAAAATGTTTTTAAGAGTACTAGTAAAATGCTTAAATCTGATCTTAACTTTCTTCAGTGCTGTCTTCCTCTTTGTCCCCCCCCTTGGTGTCAATTCTCTCACTTGGCTTACGGCAATGGTTTCTTGATTGTTTTTTCCTGTCCCTGATCCTTTTCAGGACGTGCTTCCTATTAGAGACAGGAAATATCAAAGTGTTTTTTCTTTTCACACCCCACTCAACAAATATTTCTGACACCAGATGTGTGCTAGATTTTTTCCCACCAACAACCAATTCTGTTCTCTAGCAGACACCAATTGGGTGTACTATAATTCAATTCAATTCTCATACTATCTGTCTGAAGATAGCATTGAATCCCGCAGGTTAAGAACTCAGTTCCACAAGACTGCTGCACTTCAGATGTCAATCACAAGCCCCATGTAGTAATCTGCGTTTCCGACTAATCGGCTATAAATTGGAGTTCCCAGGACTTACTCCTTAAGTTTGATTAATTTGCAAGGATGGCTGACAAAAATCAGGGAAATACTAATGTTTACCAGTTTATTACAAAGGACATTACAAAAAAATACAGATGAACAGCCAGACAGAAGAGATGCATAAAACAAGGTAAGTGGGAAGGAGTGTGAATCTTCTATGCCTCTCTGGGCACACCATCCTCCAGGCACCTCGCTGTGCTCAGTAATCTGGAAGCTCCTTGAGTCTTGCTCAGTAGTTGTTATAGAACTTAATCTCCAGCCCCCAGCCCACCCCCTTCTCAGAGGTCAGGGGGTGGGGCTGAAAGTTCCAACCTTCTAGTCATGTCGTTGGTTCCTTTGGTAACCAGCCCCATCCTAAGGCTATCCAAGAGCCCACCTGAAGGCTCATCTCAGGAAAAAGATGCTCCTATCACACATGAATTTCCAAGGGACTTAGTAGTTCTGTGTCAGAAGCTCCTATTACTCAGGAAATTACAAAGGTCTTATGATCTCTGCATCAGGAACTGGGGGCAAAGACCAAATATTACAATAAAAGATTCTCCTAGTAACTCTATCTACAAAAGTTTTAGGAGTTCTGTACCAGGACCTGGGTCAGAAACCAAATACCTATTTCATATTATATCCCCAAATCACACTTCCCAAGGTTAAAGTTATGTTTCTAAAATGCAAAATATTGACTTTTCCAGATGTGGCCCTCAGGCTTTCCAGGCTCCTTTTCATTATTACCTGCTGCCTGCATTTTGAGTGTCACTATAATAAAATACTACAAGCAACCTTTGAACATGCCAAACTCTTCTGTCACTTTTTAATTAGTGGTAACTTGCTCTATAATAATTTCCTCTCTTATGGAAAATTCCTATGCTTTTTTAAAAGTTGACTTCAGTTTCACCTCATTTGCAAAGTCTTTTTTTCTGAAGAGTTCAATGATATTTAGAAGCTCCTTCTGTTCTCTCACTACACTTTGAGACAGACTATCATTAACCCAACTATCATATTGTACTTGTACACATATCCAACAAACCACAAGCACCATAATATCAGAAGCCATGCCTTTTTATTTATCCTCATATCCTGAGAGAATTGTTGGTAAATAACTGAAAATTAATTAGGATTTTTTAAATAAATGAAAGATATTAACCTCTCTTTTAAACAGGCATAAATAAAGGACATCAGGAAGCAATGTCATTTTTTTTCCTGAATATTACCAGAAACACTTTATAGCTTCCCCAAAAATAGCATTTTTATAGTGAAGAAACCAAAAGAACAAATAAAGTGAATTATGTTCAACCATGTTATTTCTTTGTTTAATTTCCTGTTGTTCACTTACATGAAAATGGAGAATAGCTACAGAGAATGCTCATTTAAAAAAATACAATAAATTAGTCTCAGATGTCATTAAATGTACTAAAACCTAAATGCAGCACATTTGTATGCCTTTGACTAATAAAGAATGATTCAGAGAGATTAATGTCAAAGCTTTGAAATGTCACAAAGGTCATAATTTTTTCAGGGCTAAATGTAATTGCATTAACAATATTATTTTTACCCATGTTTCAAGTTCATTGCTATTCTACTTTGACTAGTTTTTTTTTTTGTCATATCTTATATTTTTCTCCTGAAATTTATCAGTTTTCATTTGTCATATTAAAGTTGCATACTGACAAGTACTTTATCATGAAATTTACCTTATAAATATGAAATTTCATTTTGTGACATAGATTCTAATCTAACTTACTTTTCAAGCATTTACAAATTTGAGAAAATATTCTTATTTTCACGAAATATAATAAAGAGAACAGGCCCTGATTATTAATAAAAAAATCACAAAAAAAGTTCCTTATATGTAACACTGTTTTAATCACGGTTCATATTAGTACAGCATCGCATAGCTTAACAACAAGAATACATTCTAAGTAACGTGTCTTTACATGATTTTTTTGTGTGTGAACATCATAGAGTATACCTATGAAAACCTAGATAGTATAACCTACTTCACACCTAGGCTATGTGGTATAACCTATTGCTATCATATACATTGTCTGTCATTGACTGAAACATCGTTATGCAGTGCATGACTGCATTGAAAATGTGACATTATGAAATTGATGAAAACATCACGTGGATTAGTTTTACAGACTTATTTAAAGTTATGTTACTTCTTCTCTAACATGAATTTATGGTTACATAAACTTTGTTTGATGTAATATGTAAATTTTCATGCTAATATTTAGAGGAGAATTCAAGCCATTAAAGCTTAAGTTTTCTATTGATAACTTACATCTTTGGATGAAGAATAGTAACTGATAGCATAAAAAGTATTTATTTTCTCTGTTTTTCATTTGTCTTATACTGATAATGAAGATATTTTGTCATTACTTATATAAGAAGCATTTGAATGTCCATACAGGTCTCTAGTACTAAGTATTAAATATAAATATATATTTAAAATTAATGTTATAGTATGAATACTTCCTCTACATATTTTGAAACTGTTCTAAAAATATATGTATATGACAAAGAATAAGTTGTTTAGATTTAGTGTGTTTTCAGAAACAATAAACATTTTGACATTGTGAAAAGATTGAAATAAATATTTATAAAAGAAATGCTATGTTCTGTATCTGAAAGTAGTCAAAATTACAGAACGTGTTTTTTCACTCTTGCAGTGTCATTTATTTTATTTTGCATTACTTTCAACAGAGATTGGCAAGTATTTTCCTATGAACAAGTTTGAACAACAGGTGTATGAAAACAGTAGCTGTAAATTGCTTTTTTTTAAAATAGCAGCATATGTGACATACACAAAAGATAAGAATAAATCAAGGACGTAAACCATTCAATCCTATTGTTATGTATTCAACATACGTTTATTGTGTACCTTCTATATTCTCAGTAGTGTGCTGGATAGCAGGCATAAAAGTTGAATAATGCAAGGAATTATGCACACAAGTTGTTATGGTAACATAAAACAAATATGCTACCCTATTGGGAACAGGATTTCTTCATAATAGGGTAGAGAAAAGTTTACAGAAACAGTGTTTTTGCAACTCAGTTACGGAGTATCAGAAGGAGACAGCTATATATAGAGGATAGAAAATCATTCAAAGCAGAGAGAACAGAATGTACAAACTCTTGATAATATGAAATATACTGACACAGTCTGGTAAATCAGTTGTTCCCTATCACAGAAGTGCAGTGTTAAAAAACAAGGCAAATTATAGCTAAGGACCAGAATATAAAAAACACTAATTGCTAAACTAAGATATTCAACTTTTTTTTCTTAAAGTTATTAGTGGATTTTAAGCAAACTAATCTCAGAAATTAACATTTTACAAGAACCTTGTGCCATTATTTAGAAGATAAACTTAAGAGAAAATAAATTGAAGGTAGGGAGATACTTTAGGAATCTATTGTAATAACACATGCGAGAACAAATGTGCACATAAAGTGTTATCTATGGGAGGAGAAAAGAAGGGAGGATATGGGTGATATTAAAGTGGTAAAATCTATGAAACTTGACATGTTAGGTGATTTGTGATGAGAGAGAAAATCATATTTG
>NW_007733717.1:87744-90285 GCF_000696425.1 Galeopterus variegatus | reverse complement strand
CTAAGGACCAGAATATAAAAAACACTAATTGCTAAACTAAGATATTCAACTTTTTTTTCTTAAAGTTATTAGTGGATTTTAAGCAAACTAATCTCAGAAATTAACATTTTACAAGAACCTTGTGCCATTATTTAGAAGATAAACTTAAGAGAAAATAAATTGAAGGTAGGGAGATACTTTAGGAATCTATTGTAATAACACATGCGAGAACAAATGTGCAATAAAGTGTTATCTATGGGAGGAGAAAAGAAGGGAGGATATGGGTGATATTAAAGTGGTAAAATCTATGAAACTTGACATGTTAGGGGATTTGTGATGAGAGAGAAAATCATATTTGTTTTTTTTTTTTTTGTCTTTTTTACTGACCGGTAACGGGATCGCAACCCTCGGTGCTGCACCCACACCGCGCTCAGCCAGTGAGCGGGAACCGGTCTTCACATGAGATCCGAACCCTCGGCGGGAGCGCCACCGCGCTCCCAAGTGGCGCACTCTCTAGTGCGCCACCGGGCCGGCCCAGAAAATCATATTTGTAATGGCTTCTAATTTTCTGAAGCTGGTGACTAGACAAATGGATGTGTTATTCAAAAGGGCGTAAAAAAAAGAAAATAATGATTTTAGATTGAAGTACTTTTCGTACATCTGGTCTAATTACTCTTGATCATATATAAGTCCACCATATTGCTAGGTAGGGATATGATGAGTCACACAATATCAATTTTAACTTAAGATGTAAAAAACACACAAATGAGTTAACATTTTTATTAAATGTGGTTTTAAGCAAAATGTCACACATTTTTGAAAATGTGTGAATTCCATGTACTTTACCCATGAGAGAGCACAAATTAAAAAAAAAAAAAAAATATATATATATATATATATCAAATCTTAGGGTAAAAGTTGTTAACAAAAGCTAAAGAAGTTTTCCCCAGTCATAATTAGCAGCATTAAGTAGTCACATTTCCAATTAAATTTGGAAAAATGAGAGGTAATTATTACCTTTTATTTGACCTAGAAAAGCCATAATTATTTTGAATCAAAAGTTTCATAGGGTATAATTTACCCATTATGTTGGTCAGTTGATGCTTGAACTAAGCATTGAAAATGTCTCTGAAAAATTTACTCCTTTAATGCTTCTAACTCCAGAGTTATGGATGGAACTTGTAGAATCAGAAGCAATGCCTAATACCATTACATTTTGGGAGAAGGAAGAATGATTTCATAACATACTCAAGGATAATTTGCCTGTAAATAACAATACTTAAATACACAGGGCTTGGATGAAAACATAATATATTTTATTTAATAGGAATTCTGGACACTAGTTAACTTTTCAGCTGTCTACTTTTTTATCCTCAGAATCTTGACTTTTGTCCTCAGATTAAGCTCTCTGAATTTAAGATGGCAGCCCCAAGTCATTTAAGATGGCTTCGAGTTGTATGAGTCCAAAGACATAAAGAAAAGGGTCTTTTTCTTCATATGTCCCTCTGTTGGTGTTATAGATAACATCTTTTGTCTGAAGCTCCCACAGCATTATCATCCTGTCTCATTTTCCAGGCTAGGTTCAAATGCATATCATTAAATTTATTTCTTTCAAAGAGAAGTAGACTTTGCATTAGAGATGGGAGGGACTGATATTTCCATGTAGCACTAAACATAAACAAATCCTGAGTTCTTTTATTGATAAAATAAGTAAAATGACTGTTGGGTTGTCAGCAAAATGTGTCTACCACAATTTGCTATAGTAAAATGTATTTTTGGATGTGTATATTGATAACTATATAATGTTGTTTGGACAATAGTTCTTTGAATATAGTATAAATCCCCAGAAGGAACACTTAAATTATCTTAGTTTTAGTTTCTCCAGAATGTAACAGAGGACATGGCTCATAACAAGTACTAAGAGCTTTTTGATAAAGCGAATAAATATATGTTTCTTAGCTTCCTCCTCAGTGATGTATGAATATTTTACAAGAGCTTTTATATTACACCCTATCTACTAAAATCAATAAAATACCCAGAAACTCTTTATTAAAAATAATCACAGCATTTCTGAAAATGCTATTGCAAACATACTACTCTGAAACTTCAACCTGCTAAAACTTTAAACTTAACATATACCATTTAAGAAAGTATTTGAAACTCTTTTTCTTGTCAGGATAGAAGAACTGAATTTACTTTTTCACCTGAACAACTAAAAAAAAACAACAACAACCCAGAAATAATATAAACATCAGTAGTTTATTGGACATCAGACAACAAAGAAAAATGATTTCTGAGAGATGGGCAGCAAACAAGGTGGGCTGTGCTACTAGTTAAACTAATGGAATAGTGTCTCTAATACCATAATCTTATCTTCTTTATTGCCCCCCATTTATTTTCAATTCTGTACATATCTAGGTAGAACTCCATAAGCCAACCTTTTAGAATTTCTTCACAGATGTCCTCAACTTACCTTCTCCTTTCTATTCTACTTTTTTTTTTTTTCCTTTTTGTCTTTGTTACTGACCAGTAACGGGATCACAACCCTCGGTGTCGTGCCCA
>NW_007733717.1:79347-87534 GCF_000696425.1 Galeopterus variegatus | reverse complement strand
CTTTTAGAATTTCTTCACAGATGTCCTCAACTTACCTTCTCCTTTCTATTCTACTTTTTTTTGTTTTTTCCTTTTTGTCTTTGTTACTGACCGGTAACGGGATCACAACCCTCGGTGTCGTGCCCGTACTGGGGACCGGCAACAGGATTGCAACCCTCGGTGCTGCGCCCGCACCGCGCTCAGCCAGTGAGCGGGAACCAGTCTCCATATGGGATCCGAACCCTCGGTGGGAGCGCTGCTGTGCTCCCAAGCGGCGCACTCTCCAGTGCACCACCGGGCTGGCCCTCTATTCTACTTTCTGCAGCTACAAATACACAGCACTGGTGTTACAGGTTGAATTATGCCCCCTCCCCTGATTCATATATTGAAGTCCTCAAATCAGTATTTCAGAATGTAACATTATTTCAAAATATGGTCACTGAAGAAGCAATTGGCAGAGGTCATTAGGGTGGACCCTAATCTAATATGACTGGTGTCCTTATAAAAAGAGGAAATTTGGAAATAGGCACAGAGTTAGGGATAAAGCAAGATGGCTGACTAGAAGATTCTATGGCTGTCTCTCACACAAAGACAGACAAAACAATGAATACACAACTACACTTGGATAAAAATAACTAAAGGAGAATGCTGGAGCATATCAAAGAAGTAACAGAAATGCTACTGAGCACAGAAATTCAGGATAGGTACATAAAAAAATGGAAGAAAATTCCCAGCCTCCACCACTCCACCAACCAGCCAGTAGTGGCAGAGACCCAGGAGGAATTTCTCTCTGCAGGGGATAGGTATGTGAAAACTGCACCATGGATGCCTATAATCCAAGCTACAAGGGAGATGTGCTGCCCATACAGGCTGTAAGCCCAGTGTGGGGAGATGCTGGGACCCCATGCAACTGCATTAATACAGGGAGGTAGTTCATGCTAAGCCCTCCCACTTCTGGAGGTGCTTCTGCAGCAGTCACCATATTGGAATCAGAGCCAACACTGAAGTGCATCTTGCCCTGGGGCCCAATAGCCCTGGCATCTCTACAGCCCCAAGGCTTCCTCATCACACTGGGTCTCTAGTATCCTGAGCTCACAAAGTGTCGTGCACTCTGAAAACAGTCGATCCAATGCAGTGTGGAGGCTACCCTAGGACAGAGGAAGTAAGTGTGTGTACTTTCCAGAGCCAGAGAGCTTACTAATCATAGTTTTCTGCTACTGCTGGCTGAACTGCTCCTTTTAGTGGAGCATGCATGTACCTACTATGGGAACAGTGAGTCCTGCTTAAGCTCCAGCAAACCCACTCAGACCCATGCATTCCAGCCAGGGAACTGTGGAGTGCCTGCACACCTTTCTAGGGAACAGGGAACCCCACTGGCAGCTCCAATGAGAGATACTGAGATATCATCTCATCCCAGTTAGACTGGCTATTATCAAAAAGAAAGTAACAAATGCTAGTGAGTATGTGGAGAAAGGAGAACCTTTATATATTGTTGGTGGAATTGTACATTAGTACAGCCATTATGGAAAACAGTATGGAGGTTTTTCAAACTACAGATAGAACTACCATATGATCCAGCAATCCCACTACTGGATATACACACAAAAGAAAGAAATCAACATGTCAAAGGGATATCTGCATTCCCATGTTTATCCCAGCTCTATTCACAATAGCCGAGATTTGGAACCATCCTAAATGTCCACCGACAAATGATTGGATAAAGAAAATGTGGTATATATATATATATATATATGTAATGGAATACTACTCAGCCATGAAAAAGAATTCTGTCATTCACAGCAGCATCTATGAACATGGACAAAATTATGTTAAACAAAATAAAGCAGGCACCAAAAGAGAAATACTGTATGTTCTCACTCATATGGAAGATGATAATAATAATAATAATAATAATAATAATGAAATGTTGAACTTCAGTTAATAGAGTAGAAAGAATGTGATTACTAGAAGCAGGAAAAGGGAGGGGGAAAAGAGATAATGAGAAGTTGTATATGAACACACAATTACGGCTAGACAGAAAAAATAAATTCTAGTGGTGTATGGTAGCACTGGACATCCGTAATTAACAATAATTTATTATATGTTGTCAAATGGTTAAAAGAAGAGCGTAAGTGTCACATCGCAAAGAAATGATAAATTTTTGTGATGATGAATTGTTAACTACCCTGATTTGATCTCTATACATTGTCTACATGTATTGAAATATAACTGTGCACTCCATAAATATGTAAATCAGTATACTTCAATTAAGTTAGAAAATAAAATTTTTTAAAAAATATATAAAAAAGGGAGAAATTTCTACACATGGCCTGTATGTCCTTTTCACATACAAATAAATTCATTTCATCCCTATATTCCCAAAATCTTAACTTGTTCCAGTACCAACCCAAAAAGTCCAAAGTCTTTTCTGTGAAATCAAACAAGTTATCTACTCCCAAGATATAATGAGAAGTTAAGCATAAGACAGGAATTATCACTTCAAAACAGAGATCTTCTCCACTAGAGAAATGCCAAGTGGAAATGTGGCTTAGAGATGCCACAGAGAACCCCCACCAGGGCTGTGCCTAGTGGAGCCATGGGAGTGGGACCACCATTGTGACTCCAGAATTGTAGAGCTACCAGCATGAAATGCCAACTTGGGAGAGCTGAAGTGTAGGCTGAGTCCAGGAAAGCCAAAAGGGTGGGGCTGCCTGAGGACTTGGGGGGCCAGACCCCACACCAGTGTGCTGAGGATGCCAGACATGGAATCAAAGGAGATTATTCTCCAGCATCAAGATTTGGTGCCTGCCCTGCTAGGTTTTTTTTTTTTTTTTTTGGCTTCCTTCTCCCTTTTTGAATGGGAATATGTACCCTTGTCCCACAACTGTATTTATTTATCATATCAAAAAGAGAGGATTTATCACCTAAAATAAAGAGATAGGTATGTAGTTTTAGATTTCACAATAGGGTACTGAATTCTGGATAACAACTGCAAGTGTTAAGCACTTGAGAGTAAAAAGTTTTTCTTTTTAATTCCAAAATATGTTTTTTATAAGAGTGTTTGCAAAACTTGAAAACATCATAGATTCTACACTGCAGTGTATGGTAAAATATATAATACAATAAATTTAACCTTAATGAAATACAAGTGCAACACAAATAAGCAAAAGAGATTAAGCTACTATAACTAGAATTTAGAACAATTGTTTTCAAAAAGTGGGTGATTATTCTCTCCTAGATCACATTTTGGATGAAATGGCATAGTATCCATATTATGAAATCTACTGATTAAATACAGTGATCCAGTGATTCATTATCCATACTGATAAAATTCTTTATCACAATGGTAATGATGTTCTGGATGCTTACTGCCTGGAAAGTAGTATTTCCAGACATGCTGTAATGTGAATGACATTCCTTCCAAATAAAAAGCCATCTTTATTTCTTTACAATATTCATTTAATTTTGTAAAACTATGTATAAGTGATTGAGAATAAGAACTAACTTATCTTCCAAATAATCATAAAATACTTCTACAACCATTTAATAGGCAATGAACAGTCTATAATTCAACTGCAACATAAATTAAGAGCAATATACTGTAATTTGTTTTATTCTGAAATTTACTAAGAGTTGTTCATCATTAAGGAAAATCACTTCAACAAAGGTGCCACTCATCGCTAATGTCCTTTAAGACAATACTTGAAGAAAATTTTCAGTAACCTGTGCTGTAGATTCCACATTTATAATGTTATCGTCATTTGTTTAACACATATAGAATTATTTATTCCTCATTACATTATTCTACTTATAAAAAACATAAAGTCAGCTAAAAGTTAAATATGTAAAATTGAAATTTATAGATTTATCTTGAACTAAACAGTTACTTTATGCCTACCCTGCCCCTGCCTCTTTTTTTTTCCTAATTAAGTAATACACTGTTAACATAAACTGGATTTTTTTTTTTTTTTCCTTTTTGTCTTTTTTACTGACCGGTAACGGGATCACAACCCTCGGTGTTGCGCCCGCACAGCGCTCAGCCAGTGAGCGGGAACCGGTCTCCACATGGGATCCGAACCCTCTCCAGTGCGCCACCGGGCCGGCCCTAAACTGGACTTTTTAAAAGAACATTCTGATAAGATTAATAAAGATAATTATAGAAATTCAAGTAAAATTTTGAAAATATTAATACTGTCAATGGGTGTTCTAAAATTAATGTAATCAAAAGGAGGTCTAATTATTTTCAATAAAATATAAAAATAATTATAAAAATGTAGTAAGCCATTTAATATTGGAGAAAAATTAATATTAATTTTTATACAAGAGATTATTAGAACATTGATGACAAGAAACCTAAATGAAATAATTTCTTATATTTCTTTGAGATATGTGACTGTTTCTATAGGAATCAATGGATGAAGATGTGTAAATTCATCTGTGGACTAAGATAAAATCAAGTACATTTTCATTGTAAGTATATGAAATCATTATATTTAATATTGAACTTTATGTCTAATTTTGATGGGTCTCATATGAAGTAATGTCACTAAAGAAAATACCATTTCAGTTACTAACAATGAATGTAAAGTTTTTCTCCCTATTTGAAATCTAAACAATATTTCACACAGAAACATTATTTTTCCATTGCCACTTCTCTTGTTACATATGTAGCAAAAGTTACTTTGGCTGTAGTAATGTATATAGCAACCTGAAAAGTATAGTACATGAGTGTAAGTGAATTCATTATTTCATTGTCCATGTAGTCTAAATAAAACTATCGAAAATCCAAATATACTCAGTAAATCTCCGACTATAGGAATAAATTGAAATTGGAAATATTTTCTAAATTCTAAAATGTGTATGATCTTAACAAATATTGGGCTACTCAGACTAAGAACGTTACTCTAAAAACTTGCCAAATAATTCTTTAATCAAAATATATTAAACCATATATTTAATGTAATTCAAAGAACACCCCAACCCTCACAACATAAATTAGACTTTAAAACGTAAAATCATTCAGAAGATAGGATGCATGCATTAGTTAAAATATCTTACATAAAATACATATTATGTAAGAAATCATTTTTAATAGAGTGGTCATTAAAATTAATCAAAAGATTATTCTCTCTAAAATTATTTTGAGTATATTTTTCTTACGGACCAAGTGAAAAGAATTAAAGAAAAGTTGGTGAAAGAGTTTGGGTATGTTGTCCCTCAGAAGCTCATGTTGAAATCTGATTCCCAACATGGCAGGGTTCAGTGCTCTTTGTGTCACAGGGGTGGATCATTCATGAAATGGGGGTAGTGAGTGAGCTCTGCTTGTTTAAAGGACCCTGGCGCCTACCCTCTCTCTCTCTCTCTTTGCTTCCTCTCACCATTTGATCTTGCACCTGCCTGCTGCCTGCTGCTTTCTGCCATGAGTAGAAGCAACCTCAGGCCCACATCAGACGCAGCTGTGCCAGAATTGTGAGTCTAATAAACCTCTTTTCTTTATAAATACCCAGTTTCAGATATTCTATTATAGCAACACAAAAACAGACTAATACCGTCAGATATGTGTTAGGTAAAAAAGCCTACATTTATTTCTGATTCATTTTGCAGTGTTACATCTTCTCTTACTATTTTCCAAATCCATCTTCTCTTCTCTTCTCCTATAGAAGTGATCAAAGTAAAATTCGTCAATCTGAGACAATTATATTTCTTCAACATAGAATTTTTTTGTTTATAACTGAAATTTCTGACATAAATGGTATATTAGTTTTACCTAAATGCTAAAACTGCTTTCAGTCTCTTCCTAAATTATTAAATACTCATAAACATAACGCTATTACTATGCTGAGGTACTTTGCTCAAGTACCATCTATACACATACATGTACATACACATACATATACCCCCAATATATATTTTTTATTTTAACAGGGACACTTAACATGAGATGTGCCCTCTTAACACAATTTTAAGTGCACAATACAGTATTTTTAATTATAGGCACAATGTACATCAGATCTTTAGAAATTATTCATCTTGTATAATTGAAACTTTATACCCACTAAACAGCAACTCATCATTTCTACTTCCCAAGTCCCAGACAACCACAATTTTTCTTTCTGTTTCTATCAATTGACTAATTTAGATGACTCATGTAACTGGAATCATGCAGTATTTATCCTTCAGTGACTGGTATATTTTACTTAGAACAATAGCCTTCAGGTTAATGTTGGAAATGATTACAACTCCTTGAGATTTCCATAGGAGATACATTTTGTCCTCAATTCCAGTTTTGAAAATATGTGGACTGAATGAGTTAGAATATGAATCTCATTATAAGAATATGATCAAATTAAACCAGGAGAGAGTTTATCTAATAAAGTACAAAACATGAATTGCATTAATGTTTTCTGTTGAGTGAAGAGCCGGTTTGAATTTTAAGAATTTAATGTCTCTGATGAAAATCATTAAATGAAAGTAAAACTTTTAATGTAGTGGTAAGTGTATTTTTATAACTCTATATTAGAAGACATTATAAAATAATAAAAAGACGAATACCTACTTTTAGTAAAAACAATAGCATTAAGAAAAATGACATAAAAATATTAATAAATAAAACTGTTGCAAACATTAGAAAATGTTCTTTTATAAATCTCATGATAACATTTCTCATTTCATTTTAATGAGAACATAATAATTTAATTTATTTTAATGAAATATTAGAGAATAAATTAAGCAAAATCTGACTTATAATGAGTAAATTAAGGAGGGAATACATAGAACATTGTAATGAATTACTAAATGCTGAGAATGTAATTATTGAAATTGATGCATAATAGGTGTAAATTTCAGCACAAAACTAGAGATGTTACAAAAAACAAAAGCACGTCTGAAAGTTTTCTCATTCGTCAAGACTAACACACATTTGTCATTGAATAGAGTGTTCTTCCTTTCTCACTGGGTGTGTCCTACTGAATTTCCCTAATCTGTGTTTAACTACCTCTCAGAACCACCCACTATGTCTCACCAAACACTTCTTGTTGTATGTCAAAGTTTGAAAGACTGAAAAGAGTTCAGATGAGTTGACACAACTCTTTGTTAGGGAGCATCTCCATATGGGGGAATCGAAACCAAACAAAACAACAAAAACATGAGTCATTTGTCCTTTTCATTCCACTCCAGTTGTGGCATTAATGCATGTTGCACCCTTTACCAAACAATACAAAATGTTTTGATTATCCCATTGAATAAGATAACAAATATGCTAAGAATAAAGATAAGTATGAATGTTGAAGAAAAACAAAATCAGGGTACAAAAATTCTCATTTTAAAAGTTTTGAACTGAATTGTTGAAAGAGAGGAGATTAAATCAGTTTGGCTATCATACTTTTTTTATACATTGTATTGGCCATACGAATTTAAGCAAAAAATAAAATTCTAAATTTAGTAATTATATATTTTGCAAAAAAAGAGCTGGAAGCATATTATTTCTAATTTTACCTGCTGTATCACTGCATAGGAAGCATATAAATGTATCTGGGATCCTCATTCTCCATTTTTTAGGCATAAATCACTAATGATGCCACAAATTTTTGAGTGATTTAGACAATTCACAAAGGCAAAGACCACAACTGTTATTTTTAACTATGCTTCTTTAGTGCTGGTAATTGTTTCCCTTATAGAGTGAATACACAACTACAACTCTATAAATAAATGAATGAGTGAATTTTCTAACCCATTGGATTGGGATACAATGTGAGGAAATGAGGTAGTAAAATGAGATTTTTTAGCAGTGTAGCCATAGGTAAATATTTTACGTTTTCATAAAAAATTAAAACTTTTTACTGTGTAATTTTATACTTATCCTATCTTATTTCTCCTTTATACACAAGCGTGTCTCTTATTTTCTCATCATTCACTTGCTTTTGAAACTATTAAAGTATATTTTATGAACTTCTCAATTAAAACAAATTGTCAAAGTCACCAATAAGCATGTATTAACTCAAGGAAATTTTTTTGAGATGTATTAATTACTACCTCCATACCAAATCATTTTCTTCCCCATCCTCTGGCCACTCCTCTGTTCTCTTTGTAGGAGGTGCACTCTTTTGCATATTCCTTTAAAGTTTTGCAGAATTTGGCCCAACTTCTCTCATTCCATACTTTCATTGGGTGATCCCATACATTTCCAAAGATTCAATGGTCATATATCTT
>NW_007733717.1:73359-78286 GCF_000696425.1 Galeopterus variegatus | reverse complement strand
AAAAATATAATCATCATAAGATACAATAATATAGCAAATACCTGTAACTAGTGAACTAGACAATGTGAATGAAAATGTAGTTGGTACGAGCAATATGTATATATATATATTATCTATATGTACCATATATATCCATATATTTACATATGTTCACCAACATTTTATAGGATGTACTATTTTAAAAATTGATATTATTTATAAATATGTGTATATATATATATATATATATATATATCACAATCTCCATATCTATCACTCTAGCTTAAGACAATAGCTTGTTTTCCTATTTTACTTTATCACTGAAGCAAGTGGTTGGCAAACTCATATATGAAGAAACAAGTAGTAAGCATTTTAGGCTTTGCTGGTAAGGAGGCAAAATTGAAAATATTATGTCGGTATAGTCGATTTTTATGATTTGTAGTAGTTACGTTCTATACAGTCTTCATGAAAATTGAATTAGCAAATATTGATCCATTTCTCCTAGGGGGAATACAAGGTTAGGTTCCTGAGAGCCTCTTGTCACAACATTTTCATCAACCAATCAATACATAATCTTGTTTTATGTACGTTTCTGTTTAAAGACACCTTATTTATGGTATACTGTTGACTCTTTAACATTGAACTCATGGTCGACAGCACTATAACTCATACTAAAAGAAACTTATACAACACATGTATTTTCTCCGTAAGGCACATTACAGCTTTCTGTGCTTAGAAACACTAGACAGCATTTCAGCATTAGTCTTATGGTCATTTTAAACAGTAAAATCACCAAAGAAAAAAAAAAAAAGCACAGAAATTGAAAAATGTGGCACTAATTAGACCTGGAAAAAGACACTTGTTTACAGTATAACAGCTGAAACAGGAAGGCACAATGTTGGAACATGCCCTTTAGCCCACCACATGGCATCATGGGTATATCCTGATTCTAGATAAGAAGTACTCACTGGGTTTTGATGGTAGGGCTATAATGTATATATATGCTAATGTATATATCTGCTAATGATCATGAAAGTGCCCTGAGTACTGGTTTTGAGTGTTACAACTACATTTTAGTGAGTAGGAGAATTCACAAATACAGAATCTGTGAATAATGAGGATCAACTGTACTTAGGGCCAGCCCGTTGCTCACTCGGGAGAGTGCGGTGCTGATCAACTGTACTTAAATAACAGCCATTGTAAAATGCAAAAACCATCCTTAGCTTATGGACTGTGCAAAAACAGGCTGGGCTTTAGTTGGTCAGTTGGCCATAGTCTGCCAGCACATGTTTTAGACAATTCATGGGATCTCCCGTTATTCATGCTGCTTTTTCCAGAATTTATAGTCATACAACAGTTATCTTTCTCCAATACAAAACAACTTATACATTTTTAGTTCAAATTTATCGAAAGAATTTCTATTATTTCTATAATAAAATCCATGCTTATTACTGTGTCCCTCAAATTACCTGCAAGTCATTAGAATTAGGCCCTCCACTTGTTCAAACTATTCTAGTCAAACTGGCTTCTTGATGTTATTGGAATACACCAAACATGCTTCTATTCCAAGGCCTTTGCACATGCTTTTCCCCAGCACAGAACAATCATACTTTAGTTCTTTCCAAAAAAAAAGTGCCTTATGTTGTGCAAATGTCTGCATTCTGTCACCTGCAAAGAAAAGTCTTCACTCTAAAACAGCTACCCTGTTACTTTCTTTTATTTATGTATGTATGTATGTATTTATTTATATTTTGGTGGCTGGCCGGTACACAGATCCAAACCCTTGACTTTGGTGTTATCAGTACCATGCTCTAACTAAGTGAGCGTCTTTCTTTTATTATTATGTTGATTTTTTAATTATCATTTATTACTACCTAATATTACATTACATATTCACTTATTTACTCACTTGTTTTCATCCACTTTTTCTTCATGAGGACAGGAATATCATGCCTAGAAGATCTTGAAACTTAGAAGATCTTCAATAAACATTTGCTCAATGAATGAAGGCTGAAAGATTACACTTACTTTGCTACTGTGTCATTTCTACCCCCTGAATTGTGAGGCCATGTACGCATATTTTAAGAAATAAAAAGAGCTACATTTTTATTACACCTCATCCAGATCTTGCCTTTGAATTTTTAAGTCCTCCTTAGAATTATACAGAAACAGATCAAATCCTATAAGCCTTGAAAATGTTCATTGGGTGTGTATCCTTCTTTGCTGCAGCAAGCTAAATAAACTTAACTTTGACTATAGGCTAGCTCCTGGTGGCTACACTCAATTGGTCTTTGACATTACTGTGCTCTCTAGTATATTTTAAATCATTTTCCTTCATTTACCCTTAAATATTAATATCCTTAATCTTTCAGCTTTGTAAATCACTAAATAATTTGTAATTTAATAACATCTACTATTTTGCTACTCAGTGTGTGGCCCACAGACAAGCAGCATCAACATCATATTAGAAATGCAGAATAGCAGTCTATATCCTAGAAATACTGAATCAGAATCTGGATTTTTATAAGATTGCTAGGTGATTTATATGCCTTTTAAATTTGAGAAGCACTGCTCTGCTGTTTATCTGAAAGTGGGCTAAGATGGTGGGATACTCATCTGAAAACCAATGGAATGTTTCTTAAGTGTTTACTCAACCCAATTGAAGAGATACATAAGTAAAATTATTAAATAAAATAATTATTATTCTAGGAATGTGCAGAGAGTACTGCCCTTTAACCACTCTGGAAGATCACAAATCCCTCCAAAGAAAGTCAGAGAAGCCTTCCAAAGAAGTGGCTACTGAGTAAAGAGAATGCAGTTAGTACTAAGTAAATTTCTGATACATGAAAGATGTGGCATTCTTCTTAAGAACAGGTGTCAGATCATATTCATCTTTTATTACTAATAATTCCTGGTCCTTAGAAACTGTTTATTGATTGAATAAATAAATGGATGAATGAATTCACCATTTATTCTCACCATGCTTCTCTTCCCATTAAATCTTTGCTTAGACAGTTGCCCCTTAAATGTGAAAAAATACCTCCCTTACCAGTATGTAGCATATATTTTATATGTGCAAAAGGCAGTTTTCTCTCATCTTCAAATCTTTTCTTAATTTCCAGAACAACAAATTTCTCATTTGAAGAGTTATTTTCCTAATATTAGAATGATAATTAAACATTAGAATGTTTTTCTTTTTTTTTTTTCCTTTTTGTCTTTTTTCGTGACCGGCAACGGGATCGCAACCCTCGGTGTTGCGCCCGCACCACGCTCAACTAGTGAGCGGACCCATCTCTATATGGGATCCGAACCCTCGGTGGGAGCGCCGCCGCGCTACCAAACACCGCACTCTACCAAGTGCGCCACCGGGCCGGACCAGCATTAGAATGTTTTTCAATGGTTATATATATTCGTATGTTAGCTGGTTCTTCTTTTTGTGCTAACCTTTTCCAGGTTGTTATCCTATTTGCACTGCTGGAAAAGATACATGATTTGGTATTTCGATTTAGTGGGTTGGTCCACCTAGGCATGGGTAAAATAGGAAAAAAGAGACTGAAAAGTTATAACAAGATGCCCAAATCTGCACTGTCTACTTATTATATCTCTGGTTCTGTAAATTATAGAAAGTGTTTTAATTATTAAAAATTCTCAACTATAAATGAATGTTTATCTCAATAATTTGCACTGCTTTGAGCCACATATATGCATAATAATTAATGCTATATTACTCATTTACATTTAAACAAATGTTTCCCTCTTTTAATTTTTTGAAACATTTTTCATATCACCTTTGTTAACTAAATGTAATAATAGTAATTCAGTAGAAATCACTTAAAGTTATAAAAAGAGTAGCTGCATTTCTTGCTCAAATATTTCTCTTAAAATTTATGATATTGAAATTATTCTATTACAACACTGAGAGTAGAGGTTCTTCTAGACTTAATGCCATTTTTAATCTGTTGAGTATATTCTACGCCTAAAGAAGTCAAAATTAGAAAAAATTGCCTTTATGAATTATAGCAATACACTAGCTAGCAGAAACTGGTTATTTGTGGATTGACCTAGGTATGCTATGCTCTGTGATATAAATTGCCTTGGTTTTCATAAACTTTATGTGACAAAGTTCATTCTTATTGAAAACATACAAAAAGATTTTCTGCCTCATTTTAAACTATCTTTAATACGTTAAGTATAACAATGTCCGGGAATCAATGCTACTTCCAATTTCATTAATCATATTAAATCACTTTAGCAAATTACAGCTAGCAAGTTCACTTAGAAAAAAATAACTATTTGTACCATATTTGGGGCAAGAGTTTCTTTCCTACAAGCTGTAATCTTTACCAATATTTCAAAATCAATACTTATTAGAGAAAAGGGCCTATAACAAGTAGAGTGTTACAATTTTTACTGGATTTTCCTTGCACTATAATCAGGCTTGCAAGTAACAATTCAGGCTTCAAGTCCACATTTGAGGAAAGATTTTGATATATACTCATGTCAAATACATGGCTGCAGTTTATATTTTTCATCTAGAAAATAGATTGAAGTTTTGAAAATTTTTTTCTTTCCTTATTACTTCTATTGCTTCTCCCCTACTTAAATTAGAGTTGTCTATATGTACTGATGCCATTACAAGTGCTTTACCTGCAATAAGTTATAACGTATAAAATTAATGGAATATTCAGATGTTTCAAAATTTTATAATGCACGAGAGTGGCTTTGTAATATTTTAAATGCTATTTTCTATCTAGTTGAGCATTTATTTTCTGTTTATCAATGATTTTATTTTTGAATTATCAAGGGATGTTTTCTCTTTTCCTTGAATTTTACATATGCATAACAAGCATGTTTCATTACTAGTTGACATTTAAATCACAATTCTGTGCCCTTTTTTTAATGCCTGAAAAAATTGTTAGCTAATATGGGAACAGATATTTTTTTCAAT
>NW_007733717.1:72048-72941 GCF_000696425.1 Galeopterus variegatus | reverse complement strand
TTACATATGCATAACAAGCATGTTTCATTACTAGTTGACATTTAAATCACAATTCTGTGCCCTTTTTTTAATGCCTGAAAAAATTGTTAGCTAATATGGGAACAGATATTTTTTTCAATCTCAACATTGTTAAATTTTATTGGGTATATACAGAAACTGTCAAAAAATGAAAGTAAGAAAAATAGCACTCAGCAGACTGCAGGATAAGTGGTGAGAAACATATTCACAGATAAGATATAATATTTTTAAATATGTTTGGTTTAAAAACTATCAGTTCTTGGCTTTTTACTTAATTATATGATTCTCTAAATAGTTTAAAGTTACAATTAGAAATGAATTATATCAACTTTGCAAATACTATTCTATATTCCCATCATAAATTTCAAGTGAAATTGAGTAAATACGCTAAAAAGAAATAAAAGAAAAGCATGTATCTGCAGTTACTCTTATTTAAGAGGACAAGATCTAAGATAACTGTAAAATGGAAACTTTTAATTACATACATTGCTTGCAAAGTAAGAAAAATAATATGAAACATCAATGGTGTTAATAATAACATCTACAACTAACATCTTCTAATGCTGAATTACATTGCTTGAGAAATGATGATACTAATAAGTATACATGTGAGGCTATTCAAATTCTTTTAAAATTTTTATACAGAAAATTGATTGAAGTTGCTGTCTGTGAATTGATTACAAAGTAAGCAAAACAAACAAACAAACAAAAAACATGAAATGTTGACCAGAATCAAGAAACAGCAAAACCATAGTTTACTGGTAACGTAAGGAAAGCCAGATGAGATGAAGAGGAAAAGCGGATGCTCCTATTTTTCTAAAGATCCATACCAAGGTTTTCATACTTTTAGGTTTGTTTGCTGAGAGGGAGCTCAT
>NW_007733717.1:61762-71530 GCF_000696425.1 Galeopterus variegatus | reverse complement strand
TGCTGTCTGTGAATTGATTACAAAGTAAGCAAAACAAACAAACAAACAAAAAACATGAAATATTGACCAGAATCAAGAAACAGCAAAACCATAGTTTACTGGTAACGTAAGGAAAGCCAGATGAGATGAAGAGGAAAAGCGGATGCTCCTATTGTTCTAAAGATCCATACCAAGGTTTTCATACTTTTAGGTTTGTTTGCTGAGAGGGAGCTCATTTCAGAAGACTTGTGGAGCAAGAGGGCAATCTGTACATATAGCCTACTCTTTCTGCTTTTAGTGCCCTAAAAAGAAAGTATAATATCAGCTAAGCTTTCTTTTTTGTTGTTTCTTTTTTCTTTTCCTTTGCAAACACTATGTTCTGTCTATATGAAAGCTTATAAATGTGTATATATGTATATGTATATATATATATATATNGTTCTGTCTATATGAAAGCTTATAAATGTGTATATATGTATATGTATATATATATATATATTTTTTTTAAATTAATACTTATAGGATTACTTACAGGTGAGTAAGTAAGGATACTTAAGGGTGAATTTTCATATATTTTTAAAATTAATACTTATAGGATTACTTACAGGTGAGTAAGTAAGGATACTTAAGGGTGAATTTTCTTTTTCTTGATATTCTGAAATGGAATTCTGTGGACTCCTAAACTGCCAACTCAGGTCCCTAGCTCAAGAAAATTTCCTTTCATTGGTTTAATTACTACTTTCCTCCAAAAGTATTGTACCTTCCTTCAAAAGGATGATAACTTATATGGATCTCTCTATTCATAACGTCCACAGATCGCTAACACTAAAACTTACCTAGAAACTCATGCATTTTTAATTCTCTCTCCAGTGCTTCAACTTGGTTCTCCAGGTTCTTACCCATCCCACTGAGAAAATCTTGAACTGATTTTCTCTGCAAAGGCACTAGCAAAGTATTAGACTTCAGTTAATCCAGGTGACCAAAGGCATATGGGGGAAATTTAGAAACTTAGTTGAAAATTAAGAGGATAACAAAAAAAATTATTGTTGTTTGTGGATTGGAGCCGGAAGAAAATGTTAAGGCATTAAGATTTGAATTCCAGTCTTTTTTTTTTTTTTTGCCTACAAGTCTTGTTGTTTCACAGTTACAACTGTAATATTCAAGGCAGAGCTACTGCCTCAAACCAGCTAAACTTCTTACCTATACAATGTAGGCTGGTCATTCTGATTTTTAATAGCAAGAAAATAGAGCAAATTATAGATGATGTGATGTTTCTAACTTTCCTATTTCCAAAGGGAGGTTTTCTCTGCTTTCTTTCTCCCCTACCTCTTTTCTTCTCTTTTTCCTTCTCTCTGTTTCTCTACCTTTCATCTTTTGTTTTTATGAAATGTATACAATGAATTAGAAAACCTGCTAGGAAAAACTTCATAGGATCAATTAAAGCTATAAATTCAAATGTTACTATTTCAATGTCTTCTTTAATTTGTAGAATTCGGATTGTTTGCTTCACTTTTGGTCTTCCCACTGACTAACTTAATTGTGTAAGTAATTATTTACATTTCCCACAGTGGTTTAAAAACTATATACACTGACTGGACAGCCAATTTCCAGCAACGGTTTTATAGTAAGGAAGAAAGATACAAACTTTTGGTGTTTAGTTTACTCTTCCACATCAAGAAAGCACTATGGCATACTTGATATATTAAGATTTAATTAAAGGACAATAAAAACAAAAGATTCAAGGTACATTTCTCATTATTTTTAACTAAATTGATCTTTTCATTAAGTATATCTTTGTAAGGGTGCTTATAGGTTATTGGTCTTTTACAAACTTGATATGTCTTGGATATAACATTGAAAATTATGACCTTGATTAAACTTTTTAAATTTGGGATGGCAGTCTTATTGATTGCTATTTACATTTTGTAAAACCAGGAGGGCATATTGCATCTGCTTCATTTCTTTTATTTTCAAAGGATATAGTCTGAATACATTTTTTAACTTGCTTATTCAAACATACTTTCTATTTGTCTTCTGTGGAAAGCAAGTAAAATGCCCATTGTATGTAGGATTTAAATGCATTGTATATAGGATTTAAAAACTTGCAATATACTCAGCTTGCACAGTAAAGTTATTCCAGACCTTTCTATCTTTACCAATGCCACTAGAAAGCATAATACATTTTTAAGTGTCCTGACATATAATCCTTAAGCAAGCTATGTGAGTTCTATGACATGCAGAGAAATGCCAAGACTTAAATTTAGTTTAGTTTTTTTTCCAAGTATTCATTTATCTTCTGATTGATTTACTATGACATTTATTTCAACCTTAGCTTATCATTTGAAAACATGTTGCATACATGCTACCACTTCACTATCCTGGTTCTATTGTAAGCAACATTAAGTTACAGCAATCGTTCTTATGGAGTATGACCATTATTTCACATTCCTTTCAAATTATGTTTTCACTTCATTCTTCAGTTCATTGGCTCAAATTTTTTAACCCCCCCAACACACACACCCTATCCGATGGTTCATTTTTCCATCTTTGTTAGTAATTTCACAAATGTTTTTAGTAAGCATGATTTTCTAGAAAATATGCATTTATTAGTAACGGTACAAGCTAGGCTAATGTATTTTTCTTTAATGTTATACTGTACATAAAAGTTACTTTTCATATTATTTTACCCCCCCAACACACACACCCTATCCGATGGCTCATTTTTCCATCTTTGTTAGTAATTTCACAAATGTTTTTAGTAAGCATGATTTTCTAGAAAATATGCATTTATTAGTAATGGTACAAGCTAGGCTAATGTATTTTTCTTTAATGTTATACTGTACATAAAAGTTACTTTTCATTCACATAATCTAGAGGAAAGAATTCCTGGGTTTCAATTCAGTTTGATTGCACAAGGTTATCCAGGGAATCAAGCTGGAAAGTTGACTCTGGTTTTCCCAACGTTTTGCTTCTTTCTCAGAGTTCTAGCCAGCAGTCTTGCCATGTCTTAACTAGCAAGAATCAGAGAAAACTCAATCCAGGGTATGTGCCTTCATCTTTAAGGAGATGACCCAGTCATTTCATATGTTCTATAAAAGAGGATGGGAATTATATTACTAAGAATTATACTACTAAGAATAGTAAAAAATCAATGGATAGTGTGGATAATTAAACTTATATGCCCATGTATGAAATACTGGATTGATTATGATTATCATGAATTAAAAGGTTTTCATACAATCAATCTTTATTATCAAGTTCTTTTCTATATATATAGATATGGATAAACTTAAAACTGGGGAGTAATGTCAATTCTCCCAATATTCTAGGTTTATTTATTTTTTCCATTTTAGTGACAATTACATCCATCCAGTTGTTCAGGAAAAAAAACAAAAAATAAAAAACAAAACTAAAACCTTTCTGTTGTTCGTTTTTCTTCTATTTTCCTCTTCCTCCAAATCTAACTCCTTGAAAAATGCTGAATTTTACTTACTTTTTATAATACAGTTCAAATGATTTTTGCAATTGTTTAAGCAACAATCTTTTAACCAGCCACTTTGGTTTTCTTATTACCTTTTCTAATGATTCCCCATTAAGAACCAATATTGATCTTTTAAAAATACAAATCATATATCGTCACTGTACTTCTGATATCTTTCTAATAGCTTTTCCTTTACAATTTGAGTGTTACCCAAACTTCTCATCATGAAGATCTTCTCAATTAGATCCATATATTTATCTCCAATTCCATCTAGATCCATAACCTCACCTGCTCAAAATATTCTACACAAGTTGTTCTTTGTGTTGGCTGCCCTGACAAACTCATTCTAGCCTCAGGGCTTTTGTAATTGTGATTCCTTCTTCCCGCATCAAGCTTCCCTGGGAAATTTTCATGGGTGGGTTATGCTTATTTTTCAGAATTCAACAAAACTGTCACCTTTTAGAGTATATTTTCTTCCTGACCATTACTTTTACTATAATACCTACCTTACCATGACTCCCTTAAGTTCATGTAGAACTAATAGCTATGTAAAGCTTGTCTCGTTTATTAATTTTTACACTCACAGAATGTAACTCTTATGAGAGAATAGTAATATCTATTTTCTTTTTTATATTATCCCCAGTATTTATAATATCGGCTTGGAACTTGGCTTGAAACATGATAGATTTTCATTACATTTTCTTGATTAAATGACTTGATCAGTATCTCCTATTTTGTGTGAATACCTCTATAATGCTTATCAACATTTTCAGAACCCAAGTTTCATTTTCTCATCTGAAAGTTAAACTAGGAGGTAGCAGTTAGTGTCAGCTAGCCAGTGACCCCAGTTTGTGATAATTCATAATTTACTTCTTGTTTCCTCTCATCAAAAGTAGCATGCTATTTATTTCTCTCCCTCAGTAATATTTTTGAGTGTACAAGTTCATTTGGGAAAATATTTCATAAACATTATCATTGTGTTAATTCTTCCACATAGTGCAATATAAGAGCATATTTAGGTGTAACACAAAAGAATGACTAATGACTATTATATTTAATATTTTCCATACCAATTTATCCATGTTCGTTAAATATAACCTAACTTATTATTACCCTAATAAGTTGGCTCACTAACCTGGCTACAGAAAAATATTTAGGTCAGCTCTTCTCAGTAGGAAGGCATTTCTTTAACATCCTCATTGTGGATAATTTTATTGTCAATATTTTCTTTATTTTTTCAATAAAAATATCATAATTAATGTTAAGAGGTTTTAAATTTTTAACCTGAGAAAGAGACCCTATACCATATATTCATGAGGTTTTGAGAATAGTAGAAAACAGTCTGTTTCCTGGAATTTATTGGACTTCAACAAAAATATAGTTACATAAATATATTATATTAGAGGACTTTGGTGACCAGTAACAAAATCCCCAACTCAGACTTGTTTAAACAATAGGAAATTTGCTCACTTACATGCAACGTCATTGAGAAGAAAGGTCAGCTCTAGAAATGATATATCAGAGTTCTCACACTCTTTGCTACAACTTCTCATCCTGACTTCTCACAACAAGCTAGCTTCATCCTAGAATTGATAAAGAGATAGGTATAGCAGTTTGGCCATACATTACATTCATTTTTTAAAGTGTCCAGACAAAGCAACATTATCATCTATTTATTTGTCTTTTATTGATGAGCAAGAAATCCATTGCCAGAAATTTTTCAGAAGACTTCATTGTGGTCTCATTTACCAGAAGGATGCCAATAGCTAGCAAGGTTAAGTAGAATTTATATCCTATGCTTGGCTTAGACAAACCACTTATGGGGAAATAGATCATATGGAATAAATAGTGTATCTTATGATATTTACATATTCAACAAATACAGTTTAACAACACATATGATATGAGAATAAACAGAGAATAACACTAAAGTGTAAGATTATCATTTAGGATCTTTAGGATCTATAACACAATTAGGATACCTATGTCCCAGTGGTTCTCAACTAGGATTAGAATTGCTCTGCTAAGGGCATTTGGAAATATTGGGGGGTGGATGTGTTTTTAATTGTCATGGTACCTTAAGGGTGACATTGGCATACAGTGGTCATAAGGCAAGGATGATAAACATTCAACAATACCTGGGTTAGTCTCTAGTAATTGGATATGTTAAAAAAACAAACAAAAAACACTGATTAGATCATACTTATGTAGAAAGAACATAAAAAAGCATTATCAATATCAAATGAATACATAAAGATACAGGTACAAATGTAGATTTATCTGTATTAGTTTTGCATTAAATATTACATTAAGCAAACATAACAAACATGCATTCTATTATTCATTTTGGCGATGTTAAACTTTATATAAGCCCTGTGTTCCAGGACACCAACAATGGTTAAAAAATTCCCCCAGATGATTAGGGATGTGGAACATTTTTTCATGTACCTGTTGGCTATTTAAATGCCTTCTTTACAAAAATGTCTGTTAAGGTCTTTTGCCCATTTTAAATCAGAATATTTGTTTTTGCTATTGAGTTAAGTTCCTTAAATATTCTAAGTATTAACCCCCATCAGATGTAGAATTTGCAAATAATTTTTTCCCATTGCGTAGGCTGTCTCTTCACTCTGTTAATTGTTCCCTTAGCTTTGCAAAAGCTTTTCAGTTTGATGTAATTCCATTGGTCTATTTTTGCTTTTGTTGCCTGTGCTTTTGAGTTCCTATTTAAGAAATCCTTGCCTAGATCAATGTTGTGAAGTGTTTTTCTCTATGTTTTCCTTTAGTCATTTTATAGTTTCAACTTCACTAGTCATCAGGGAAATGCAAGTTAAAACTGCAATGAGATACCACCTCACTCCAGTTAGAATGGCTATTACAAAAAGACAAAAGCCAACAACTGTCTGCAAGGATGTGGAGAAAAGGGAACATTCACACACTGTGGGTGGGATTGAAAATTAGTACAGCTATTACAGAAAACAGTATAGAGGTTCCTCAAAAACCTTAAAATAGAACTACCAGATAACCCATCAATCCCACTGCTGGGTATTTAAATTCCAAAGGAAAGAAAATAAGCATACCAAATAAATATCTAAATGCACATGTTTGTTGCAGCACTGTTTACAATAGCCAAGATATGGAACCAACCTAGATGTCCATCAACAGATGGATGGATAAAGAAAATGTGGTATATGTACCCAATGGAATACTATTCAGCCTTAAAAAAAATAATAAAATCCTGTCATTTGAAACAATATGGATGAACCTCGAGGAGATCACCTTATATGAAATAAGCCAGACACAGAAAGACAAATACTGTAGGATCTCACTCGTATGTGGAAGCTAAAAGAGACAGAAACAGAGCCAATATCATCCAAGTGAAGAAGTACAGTGGTTGCCAGAGACTGGGAGGTGGGGGTGGAGGGGAGGAGGTTGTCAAAGGGTGCGAGCACAATTAGAGAGGAGAATTGAGTTTCAGTATTCTTTTCCACAGTAGGGTGACGATAGTTAATAGTAAGGTAATGTATATTACAAAACAGCTAGTACAGAGGCTTTTGAATGTCCTCATCATAAAGAAAGGATAAATGCATGAGGTCATGGACACACTAAGTACTCTGATTTGATCATTATAGAACACATATGTATTCAAACAACAAATTGTACCCCATGAATATGTACAATTATAATGTATCGATTTAAAATAATTTTTTTAATTAAAAGAAAAAAAGGTGAAAAAAAAAGTCCCTCGGGAAGGGAAATGGATTACTGCAAAGATCTACCTTTATCTAATTTGAGTTAGATAAGATTCACGAATGCCTCCCCTCTTTACCTATGACAAGGACAGATACGTACTTACAAAATTCCCATTCTGTACCTCAAGAAGGATTAGCTGTTTGTACCCACTGACAAATTTGAGTTAGATAAGATTCACGAATGCCTCCCCTCTTTACCTATGACAAGGACAGATACATACTTACAAAATTCCCATTCTGTACCTCAAGAAGGATTAGCTGTTTGTACCCACTGACAAATCTGCTCAAAATACCTATTAACTTGACCAAACTTTAGTTAATTTTCTCTCCTCCCATGACCTAGAACTGTGAATCACCCTACACTTGTGCTAGTGTGTGGGAATATGGGACAATCCCTCATTAATGGCCCCTTCTGAGAGACTGGTAACCTTAGTGGGAATACGGGACAATCCCTCATTAATGGCCCCTTCTGAGAGACTGGTAACCTTGGGGAAAGACACTCTCTGTACAACTGCTCCATCAAGACACCATTCACCCCACTGCCCAGTAACCAGAACTTACTGTCTTCTTTGTCCCCCCTTATAAAAGAAAATTGTGGGAATATGGGACAATCCCTCATTAATGGCCCCTTCTGAGAGACTGGTAACCTTGGGGAAAGACACTCTCTGTACAACTGCTCCATCAAGACACCACTCACCCCACTGCCCAGTAACCAGAACTTACTGTCTTCTTTGTCCCCCCTTATAAAAGAAAATTCCCTTCTGCCTGATCTATGAGATGCTTGCAGATCTTATGGTTTGAGGGTCTCCTCTACTGCACTAGTCTTTTTGAATAAAGTCTTTTCTTACCTATGTCCAGATTTATTTTTGAAAATTTATTTGCTCATCCATAAATAAATGTCTATTGAGTATCTATCATGTGCTAGACACTAAGTACACAAGATTTACCCACTGCCTTTGCAAGCCCTGTGTTAAACAAATGGGGGTAGAACTGTTTTAAATCAGATGGCTCAGGAGGAATCCTCTGAGACAGTAACGTTACAATTTGGTCTTAAGACAGAAACAGGAGCCAGTTTTGCAAATAGTGGCATGAAGTGTTCCAGATAGAGGGAACAAAAGGAGTAAAGGCTCTAAGGTAGAAAACAATGATGTATTCACTTTAAAATTCAATTCAGTATAGCTATTTAAATAAGTCCTTCCAAATAATTGCATATTATTTAAATGTTGTTAACAATTTCAAATGTAAATCATCACTTAAAATAAGCAGAGTTTTGCAGTAGTGGTTGAGGTTAAAGCTTGTCTGAAAACAAATCACAGTTATGCCCATTTTTGACTATTGTGCTTTCTTTTTTCTGTGAAAAAAAATTGATTAAATAATGGGTTTCTGAACTGATATTGACATCTTAATGTAGGAAAGTTTGAGAAACATTGTTCTGTCTCACAAACAATACCAAAATTAGGCTAGACACTCAACTAGCTATGAGAGGAAAGTGCAAACTTCTTGTGCCATAATCTTGTTCAGATCTTTTTTTTATTCCTTTGATGATATAAACCTAGTTTTTTATATAACATTTGTAATGAATTGAAGTTAGCATGTCAAATATTTATTTGACTATTTAGTGACATTGCATTATTAGTATTCTTTGTATAGCTGTGATTTTTATCTTGAAATTGCATCCAGTATTGCTATTAGGCCACCTTTACCTCCTTTCTCCTTCTCTAATGTAATGTTGGTCTGCTCATAAAGAAGCTGTAAAATCTGTAAGTTCAAATCCTGCTGGTAGGTAGAGGTTTTATTTTCCTTGTGTAAAATATGCTACATCTTCAATAATATGCCACATATTCATTAAAAATTAGATAATTTAAATAATAATGTATTTTAACGTTGACAGAAACATTTAAATCCCCAAAATATATATCCATTCTAAGCATTAAGGAAGTTCAGCTACTCCATGTGGAAGCTTTATAGATTATAACAGATTTATTATCAAAACTCAAAATGCCTTTTTTAATAAACATGTTAATATTGAATGTGATATCCATCAATTTTGATCACATCTCGTGGCTTCCACAATCAATGTTTTTCTTTCCTTTCATTCACAGCAGATGATATGCAGTGGCATATGTATCTACTTGTCCATAAACATTTAATAAAATTGAGTGATTACAACATATAAAGCTATTTTTAACAATGTAGCTTTGTTATATTTTATTATTCTATCCCTCCTAGAATCATCTTTAAGACCGGGCTTTCTATGTTCTAGAAACAAGCACGATCCTTCCCATCTCTCTCTACCTATGTCCAGATTTATTTTTGAAAATTTATTTGCTCATCCATAAATAAATGTCTATTGAGTATCTATCATGTGCTAGACACTAAGTACACAATCTACCAAATGAGCGTTTTCTTTCTCTGCTATTTTAGTTTTTTGCAGCTTGCACATGAAAGAGATAGTGTCTCCTTCCATTTAACACACAGTTGTTATATCCTATTAACTTTGGAAAATACCTTTCTGTTCTAATTAAATTTTAAAGATATTATTCTAACACTTTAGTATTT
>NW_007733717.1:59437-61422 GCF_000696425.1 Galeopterus variegatus | reverse complement strand
TGGAAAATACCTTTCTGTTCTAATTAAATTTTAAAGATATTATTCTAACACTTTAGTATTTCTATATATGATCTTTAACTCTGCACAGTTCTTATCCTTTCCTGGGCTCCTTCATTAGGATAATGAATTTGCCTAAGTATGATATAAAGTCAATAAATTAAGTACTTTGAAAAAATATCCTTCCGATATAAAAGGGAAATGAAATTTAAAATGTAGTAATTGTAATTGCTAAAAAGTTATATAATTAGCAATTTATGTGATTAATTTATCATACGACATATTCCCACAGAAAATATTCCAGAAAGACAGTACAGCCTAAATCAAGATTTTAAAATATGCTCAGAGTGCTAAATGGACTATCAGTATTTATAGATCTAAGATTTCAGGCCATTGTCTTGAAAAACATTGATTGATTTTTAACATTAAATCTTTCCTTGAGTAAAGCAGGCTATATATAAATAAAATAAATAGATTAAAAATGCTCCAATTATGTAGTGATAAATTTATTTACTTTTTAACAAAAGTCAGTTTATAATAGAAGTAAATTACAGTGATCATGATCTAAGAGAAAAATGTTAAAAAGAATGCCTGTTGTAATAATTAATGAAGTAATACTAGGGGTGTGAATATGTAAAAATCTGTTCATCTGTATGTATATCTCCTCTTCCCTTTTGGGGGGATAAAGTGGAAAAATAGGAATAAATTTCTTTATTCTACCATACTAACACTCCCTTAAAGCTTACTGTCCAANAAGTCAGTTTATAATAGAAGTAAATTACAGTGATCATGATCTAAGAGAAAAATGTTAAAAAGAATGCCTGTTGTAATAATTAATGAAGTAATACTAGGGGTGTGAATATGTAAAAATCTGTTCATCTGTATGTATATCTCCTCTTCCCTTTTGGGGGGATAAAGTGGCAAAATAGGAATAAATTTCTTTATTCTACCATACTAACACTCCCTTAAAGCTTACTGTCCAATAAGTGCATGTTTAGTGCATTAAACAAAAGTGAAATGTAATTTAACACAATACCTTTGTTTGAAATACTTTGATTTAATGATCATGATACTTCAAAGTTGTTTATGTTATTCCAGGGAAAGTAACTTAGCATCTATTAGGATTGAAGAACAAATAAAAATAACTGTTAACCTAAACATACGTGTTAAGAGAATAAATGATTAGAAGAATAGGAGACTGAAAAGATACATTCAACATGCTTATTGTTACCAGTGAATAAATATTGGTGTTAATATATAATTGCAGTACCATAAAGCCTATGGATCAAGTGGGTACGTATATCTAATTTCAATATTTCACCTTTTCCTTACAATAAAACTGACATGATTTCTTTCTTAATTATAATGGCAAACCCATAACAATTTATTATTGCTTTTCTTTTCAGTGGTCACCTTNCTTAATTATAATGGCAAACCCATAACAATTTATTATTGCTTTTCTTTTCAGTGGTCACCTTGTATTAAACAAAATTTTAAGAATGAAATTCAATTTAAAGTCTACAATTCAAAAGAACAATAAACAAGATGTTTGCCCAAAGTGCCTACTTTAACCAAAACTATATATATATGAAAGAACCAGTCCAAATTACCTTTAGTTGATACTTTCGCGTGCACATTTATCTGTCATCAGACTGATTCATGTTACCTCACTTTATCTCAAAGATCTACTGACCTGTTTGATTCACTTATTCACTAGTTCCAAAAATATTTACTGAATACTATGAACAAAAAAATTGTAAAATACACTAATTCTTTTCAATCTAGATTTAAAGATAATTTTATAATTGTTAACACAGAAGGCCAATCTTCCTTTCCTGCCTATCACTATTATTTTTTCCTTTGATTCCTTAATAATATTATTGAACTAATACCTATCCAAATTTTGGTAATTGAATGATAAAATCAATGGCTGTATTTTTCAAATTGTAGTTGTGTTATTTTACCAGAGGAACTGATGTATAATCTGT
>NW_007733717.1:56441-58938 GCF_000696425.1 Galeopterus variegatus | reverse complement strand
AAATTGTAAAATACACTAATTCTTTTCAATCTAGATTTAAAGATAATTTTATAATTGTTAACACAGAAGGCCAATCTTCCTTTCCTGCCTATCACTATTATTTTTCCCTTTGATTCCTTAATAATATTATTGAACTAATACCTATCCAAATTTTGGTAATTGAATGATAAAATCAGTGGCTGTATTTTTCAAATTGTAGTTGTGTTATTTTACCAGAGGAACTGATGTATAATCTGTGTCTCTACAGCCTCCAATTATTATACCTATTATTTGATGGAAAATGAAAAGATCAATTACAGAGGAGAATGGAATAGAAAAGTAAAACAAAGTGCTAGACAGGTGTCATATGTAAGTTATATCTGGAATTGATCAGACCACAGTTCACTAACTTAAGCCAGTGATCACAAATTGGGAGATATTTCCAAGCATTCTAGCTTCGCAAACCACATAGTTGACAAGCTTTGAAATTTTTTGTGTTCTCTATCGATTTCCAATGGAATTGCTATCTAAATTGATGAATGTGTACCTATACTAAGGAAAGATGTTCTTTGTTTGTCTGCCTCTCCAAGGTGAATCTAATAACAGAAACTTGCTCCAAAAACATAGGTCAAAAAAGAAGAGGAGAAAATTGTCTTTGAAATTAAATGCAATAAAGTTAATGAAATAAAATGAGGTAACCAATTATACATAGGATGGTTACAGCAACAGCAACAAAAGAGCTTATAGCCCTTAATACATATTCATGGCAAATTCTTGCTTCATAATAACTTCAAATTTCATGTGGATGTTTAAGAAGATTTGCATCCACATTTCTAATTAGATACACTTTTTGTAAAAATGTTTGCAAGTACAGATATGGCTGCTCATATTAGAAAATAAAGTATTTCTTTAAGAAAATAGCTTTGGAGGACTGACATATGAAAACACTTATCTTTTTATTTTATTTTATACTTTTTGGTGACTTACAAATACAGGACTAAACCCTGGACCTTGGTGTTATCAACACCATGCTGTAATGAACTAAGCTAACTAGCCAGCCTCATTTTAATATCCTTAATCCAACAATGTCTTTAATTTAAACCTGCTTCATGGATATAAAAAAATTGGAAATATTTTGCATAAACCCATGGGTTCCTAACTTTTTGAAATCGTGTGATGGGGCAGAGAGCAAGAGAGATGGAAAGACAATAAAAACAATAAAAAGCCCAGAAGTGTCCATCAAGACGCATAATATTTCATTGGTCAGGAAATATATATATTTGCTATGAAGATAACTGAGTGTTAAACCAAGAGAATGCTTTGTTCATGATTTTACTGACATCCTATGATAAAAACTGACTGAGAAATAACTTTCATGTGAAATATACCAAGTTAATTTGCATAGTAAACAATACTTCTCTAAATGCATTTTCATAGAAATATTTTGTCTTAACCTTCTGTATATCTACATAAGAAAGAATCTATTTCAAAATAATATTTTAATGGTACAAAGAGTTGTCCAGGCAATTTGGAATAGTGGAAAGTTTGAAGAATGTAGATTTGAATATACTTTAATTTTGATTGGACCTCTGTAGGGATGGCTTTATGAGCATAAGACCTACAAGCAGTTGTAAAGGGCTCTGTGCTTTGAAGATTTCTGCTGTTGGTTTAGTGCTCTCCTGTCACCTTCTTGGAATTCTTAATAATTTTATCTTTGAACTTTTGTGTCATAAATCCAATTGGACAATGGAGCATGTGCATGAGCAGAAGAAATACACACATTATGTGTCTGTCACTGTTTTTTGCTTCCCCATTTACGTATGGCATGTGAGACAGCATATCCAACATCACATGACCACAGAATTCCAGTGATCTCATGATTTGTGAGGGTTCAATGAAACTAAGTTCCAGGAGAAAGGAAGCATGTTATGTGTACAATTGACTATTGCTTAATTGGTGGCACTGACAGCCCTGAGAGGCTGCACTTCCATTTCAAACAAATACTTGCTTCAAAATGCAGAAAAACCCATTGGTATTCTAAGAAACATGAAAACTCAAGGAACCCTATCATATCATTTATGGTTTGTATTATTCCCCGTATTTGCCAATCAAACAGAAAATGATGAAGAAGAAGGACAATAAAATAGCAAAGAGATTATACTATAGTATAGTATATACTATATAATATAGTATTTACATCAACTAAAATCTGAAAACCAAGAAGTACAGATAGCATAGAAAAAGTAAAAAAAAATTATTCCGTGAACACCATCTTTAACAATCTAGAAGTCAGAATATCCCCATCCCCCAACACACACAAAAAAACAGAGTGAAAACAGGTATGGCCAAACCATAACCAGCAGCAGGACCTGCCAAAAAATCAGTAGCTATGTAGTGGGAGAAACTGAAAGAGGAAGAAAACAAAACAAAACAAAAGAGAAATATAAAAGTAGACCATGTTTTCTTTTCAGTCATTTTTTACCCATCAATAAGCCAAATTAGATACTGTTGATAGAAT
>NW_007733717.1:54739-55933 GCF_000696425.1 Galeopterus variegatus | reverse complement strand
TGTTTTCTTTTCAGTCATTTTTTACCCATCAATAAGCCAAATTAGATACTGTTGATAGAATGTGCACAAGTCAAGAAGTAAAAATCAATCAAGTTAGTTTTGTCAGTGTGACCACCATTCTGGTAAGAATAAAATACAAACACACATACAGATGGTCCTATACTCACCAGGCTCGATTTATGATTTTTCAACTCTACAATGATACAAAAGCAATAGACATTTAGTACATATTTTGCCTTATAATATTTTCAATTTACAATGGGCTTATATGAAGGTAAACCCATGTAAGTCAAGGAGCATCTGTACATGATACAAAATACAAATTGCATAATTTCTGTGATTTCACATGATTTATTTATTTATTCATTCATTTATTTATTCATTCATTCATTTATATTGGTTATGAATATTCATGAAATACAAAGCTGATGGTCACCCCTCATACCCAAGATGTGAAGGCCAGATCCATACTGGCAGTATGCCCATTACCACAAATTTTGATTGTACCCTGCATCTCCCACCCAATGATCTTCAACCTCCTCCCCCTCTGCATTCCCCTTTCCCTCACACTTCACTTTGTACCCAAGGTATGTTCTCTCCCTCTGCAAGTCCAATGCACCACTGTTGTCTTTTTTTCCTTTCTTCTTTCCCTCTTAGCTCTCATTTATGAGTGAGTACATGCTGTATTTTTCCCTCTCTGCTTTGCTTATTTCATAAAACATAAGTTTCTCCAGGATCATCCATGTTGTTGCAGATGGGAGAATTTCTATCTTTTTTATAGCCAACTAGTATTCCATAGTGTATATATAGCACAGTTTCCTTATCCAATAATCCATTGATGGACATTTAGGTTGGTTCCATGTCTTGGCTATTGTAAAGAGATCTGTGATGAACATGGGAGTGCGGGTATCTCTTCAACGTGATGATTTCCCTTCCTCTGAGTATATATCCAGAAGTGGGATTGCTGGATTGTATGCAAGAACTGTCTGTAGTTGTTTGAGAAATGTCCATAATATACAAGGAACTCAAGCAATTACTCAGTAAAAAAACAAATAACCAAATCAAAAAGTGGGCAAAGGAGCTGATTTACATTTTAAAAGGAAGGCACACAAATGGCCAACAGGTACATGAAAAAAACCTCAATATCACTAGTCATCAGGGAAATGCAAATTAAAACTACATTGAGATACCACC
>NW_007733717.1:17935-54509 GCF_000696425.1 Galeopterus variegatus | reverse complement strand
TGAATAACAAATGTTGGTGAGGGTGTGGAGAGAAGGGAACACTCCTGCACTGTTGGTGGGATTGTAAAATAGTACAACCACTATGGAAAACAGTATGGAGGTTTCTCACATATGATTTAAATGCTCTTATATTTGCATTTTAAACTGGCATTGCACATCATAAAGATTAATAGCAATTTTCATGCAAAATTATTTAAAATTTTAATTTTTCTTTTATGAGGATATTAAACAACATATAAAATCCATCATGTCTAGTGAAAGAGACACATGGAAGAAAGAAAAAGGTTTCAAATTATATTACATTTAACAGTAATTTTTATTCATCTTTTCTGAACAGGGAACCCAGCATTTTCATTTTGCACTGGGTCTTACAAATTGTGTAGCCAGCACTTATCACCTGGTCAGTTTGCATGTGCTGTCAGGGGTTAAGTGAGAATCCCACATGCTTGGAGAAAGACAGGTCCTCCCCTGGTTCCATGCTTTCTGTGACTGACCCAAGAGAGATACTAGTCTTTCAAATGAAAAAGAAGTGAAAAACAAACCTCTAGTCTCCTGGACTCCATGCATCCAATGTAAGTGTTTCACCAGCCTCACAAAATTTCCCCTCCTTGAATTTCTGCAAGTCCTCTCCCCTTTCTAGTACTAACAAATTTACCTGGTACTAAGGGATTTCCCAGCACTATTTGCCTGGTGGCCATTAGTAGTATTCTCCTTTTGGTCATCGTCCATGTTTAAAGTTGTTTTCGGGCTCCTTTCTCATCTTACAGATTCTAGTTCCCATAGCAAACTGTCTAATCTCTTGTCTGATCCCCTTTCATAACTACTGAAACTGTGCACTGGAATTCATGTTCAGTCACTGAAAAATTCTCTCCTTTCTCAAAATCTCATCTCAATATTCCCTTCCCTTTCTTGCTCTGAAAACTGGATCTTTTCTGAAGACACTCATTTCATTAATCCCTTTAAGTGGTAGCTTCTTTAATTTCCTTAACTTTTATACCAGTAGGTCTGTAAGTGGAATAGATTGTCTTCCTCTCCACTCAAAACTGCTTCCAGACCAGTCTCTTATTGTCTTCCCTCCTGCCCCAGCATATACTTAGACTTAACCAACCACTGTTTCTCCTCCCTACAGTAATCTATACATCTCATTCATATACATTTTTTGAAGATTTTAGGTCTGGTATCATTTTCACTATCTCTATCACAATGTCACTCCTGTGCTAATTGTTGGTGATTTTATCCATGTTGTTGGTAAGTCCCACTTCTATTAGGCTTGTTCTCCTTCCACTTTTTGTTGCTCATCTTTTCTATGACCATTTGCTAGGCATTGTCTTTACAAGTAATTTAAATTCCTCTATAGTATCAATTTAAAGAATCTCACTCTAAAACCACTGCCTCCTTTCTTTTAAGTTTACGCAACTGTAGAAATGCTTTCAGTAATCCTTGGTCTCCACCAGGACCCACGATCTACTGATCTAACCACATTTGCCTGCTCACCCACCTCTTTACTCAGCCTAAATTCCCTACTTAATTATTAACTTCCTTGCATAATTCCTGGACTTCCTTGATTCTCATTTTCTTGGGAAACACAACCTTGTTAAAATCTAGTTATCTGCCTACTCTAATTCTCATTTCTGCTGTTAAACATGACTAGGTCAAACTCATAACTATTCTTACTGGAATAATTTTAAATGTATGATTCCAAACATCAAGAAGGTAAAACGTTTAGCAGCAGTCGTAAACGTTGCCCTAGTTCATTCACTTTCCTGTTCTCCTACATGACTATTTCTTAACATTCCCTATCTCTTTGGACTTCCAATTCCCTGATTCCAACCTCACTCTCATATGATGTCTGTTTCTGTATCTCACTTAAAAAAAAAATAAGAACCAATTGTAATATCACTGCCACAAGCTTCCAACATCTGTTATCTACCTACCTGTACCTATTGCCATATGCACAGTTTTCCTTTTGGTGCTTTAGATGAATTCCCTGATTCCAACCTCACTCTCATATGATGTCTGTTTCTGTATCTCACTTAAAAAAAAAAATAGAACCAATTGTAGTATCACTGCCACAAGCTTCCAACATCTGTTATCTACCTACCTGTACCTATTGCCATATGCACAGTTTTCCTTTTGGTGCTTTAGATGAATTTTTTATTCCTGTTTAGCAAAGACTAACCCTTCTTATCACCTTCACTCAATTACTCCAGGACATGGATCCAGGATTTTCTTTAATTCTCTCATGAATTGTATTCTCCCTTTTTCCTGGATAATTTCTAATAGAACATACATATTATGATTAACACCATATTTAAATACAATTCCCATCATGAATTTATAACTCTCTCACATTATCACCCCATTTCCTTACTTTTATTTATACCAAATACTTACAATTGCTGCCTATTCTCACTCTTTATTTCTCCCCTATTTTCTGTAGAACGTAAATTAGGATTATGTCCTTACCCTTATTGTGGTGGCACTGTATAGCATCAACTAGCTAAACTGGAATTGTTTTCCAGAATCCAAGTCCCTATATGATCTTGGGTTAGGGCTAGTCACAGGTGAAATTTGTGCACTGTTGAGAAAGTGCAATTAGTACCTATTTTTATACTTTGAATTTTGTTGTAGGGTATGGCGCTGTGGCACCTCCTGTGTGTGGTTGCTGATCTGCTAACACCTGTTGATATGATGTAGTATTCAGGCCCACAGCTCTTTCCAGCTCGAGAAAAATTTTCTCTTTCAGCTGCTGTGAGTCCTGGGCCAGGTGTGTGTGCAGACCTGTGGTAAAGAGTGCCAGGTCCCCTGCAGGTCAGCTTGCCAGCCGACCTGGAGGTAGTGAAGCAGAGATGAGTGCTCCAGTTTTGCCACTATATAAGATATGCTTAACCAATCAACATGTAATCCATGAGCAGATAGCATAAGATTTCAGTTACATCATTTGTCTATGCCCAATTTAAAAGGAAAATTAGTATTCTTGTGTATGGAATCATTTTTTTAAAAAGAAGAAACTAGTAAGGTGTCTGTATGTGTGTGTGTGCTTCGTGTGTGTGTGTGCTTCGTGTGTGTGTGTGTGTCCATCTATGGCTGTGTTTGTGTCCAGGGCAATATTTCTGTTTTGATAGAACTTAAGGCAAATTTAGGCTAGCAGAACAACATTATTCCTTATTCTACTTATAACATGACTTCATCTAAATCTTTAGATATCTATTCTATTCTCCTTAATAAAGGGTAGAAAAAATTCAGCAAAGTGTATATGTACTTGTGGGCATTTAGAGATAGATGCACCATTGTTAGTAATCATGCCCTGTTACCATTGAGAAAGTAATATGTTTTTGTGCATTTGTAAAACTGAATCAGTGATAATACAATTTGTTATTGTTATTTCTAATATTGTGATCTGACACTTTTTGCTGAAAGCTACAGCTCTAAATTTTTGTGTATTATTTTTACAGTATTACATGTCTCGGAGATATTAATTCATTTTATTTTGAATCAATAAATGTATACAATCAAATTATTTTCAACATAAAAACAATTTATGCTTTAATGTTTTTGAAAGCTCTGGAGAGAGTGAATATGCAGAATTTAGTTCTAAATTGGACCATTTTAAAATTTTTATTAAATTAATATTCAGATTACATCAAGGGAAGATTTTTATAGATAAAATCAATTAAATGAAATAATCTTTAAAGATAGATTATGGAGAAAATGTGCATGTTCAACTACAAGAATATCATTTGGAATTCTTTGGTAACTTAGGAAAATTTACATATTTTACCTTCCAATTTAGTGGCATACATATAGTCAAGCCTAAGGCCATGATCTCCTTAGCAGCTCACTCCACTCAGTGCAGCAAGAAAACAGACTGCTCATTCTCTTCTATGTCTCTTGTACAGACTGGAGCAGCTGCTACTGTGACAGGCTGTCTATCTTGTCATTTCTTTATGTGTTCATTTTTACAGCTGCAAACAGTCTATTCCTGTGAGTAAGAATTTGCATAGAAATTCCATCTTAATAAAGCAGGTTCCAAACATTTATATTAGTTTATATGTGAATATAAACCTTTTATTTTCACCAATTCAAAGTAAGTTTATTAATTTTTGTTTTTTCAAATTCATTTTAATTGACAGATAAATTATATGTATTTATCATGTGCAACATGATGTTTTAAGGTATATATAAATTGTGTAACAGTTAAATCTAGCTAACTAACATATTCATTATTTCACATAGTTAACATTTTTTTGTGGGGAGAACACTTATCCACTCTCTTAGCATTTTTAAGAATATGATATATTGGCATTAACTATAGCTACCACCTTGTAAAATAGATCTCTTGAACTCATTTTTCCCTTCTAACTGCAACTTTTAAATTATTTTCTTTTAAAAGAAGTGGGTTTTTTGGTTTTGTTTTGTGAAAATGTATTATTTTATGGAGTGATCTCAGGCAGTGCAAATTAAGAAAACTTATGCGTTATGAAATATCTAGAAAAATTAACTGAATAAGAAGTATTAAGGAATGCATGGTACTTTAAAAAGTATGTATAAAAATATATATATTATATATATGTATAATATATTAAACATAGAGCTGTTAGAAAGTACAATTCTAAACTTGATTTTACCTTATTAAAAGAACATGGAAAAGGCACAGTAGATCACTAATAAAAAATATTTTTGATTATCAAAAAAAATTAAAGACATGGTAACTTTGTTAAGGTGTTCTCTCAGGGAAATATTTCCATTAGTGTTATAAATATCTTGTGATACCCTATTAAATATCTTGATAATAGCTTGAATTCAATAAAAACATAGATATGCTCACTATTCAGTGGTGCTATGTTGTGAGAACAAATTTGTTTTGGGAGTAAAAGTTGTATGTGGTTCACTGTGCAGGGAAGTTGGAGCACCTAATCCCTGAGCTGTTCAAGGGCCAACTGTGTTCAAAATCAAAAATCATCCATGAAAAAATAAAAGACTGTAGGAGGAACCAATACATACATAGAAGAAACTTTCTGAAAAAAATTAACCTTGAAATTTCTGTGAAGTGTCTATTGTCAAACATTGTGTAATGATTCAAAACAGACTTAATATACAAATGCAACTTCTGTGAATTCCAGGTAATATTTCTTTTTTAGAAATATTATAGTTTAGGATGTGTACAAAAAGGTATATGGGAATATATTTTTAATAGGAATTATGATTAGGTCAGTGATTCTAGGGATTGCTTCTTCAGCCTATGATGGTAGAGTAAGAGTCTGCCAGGTTTTAATATATTCAGATGTCAAGCTGTTTGACGAGATTGCATTGCCTGTCCTCCTGGCCCCACAGGTTCATTTGTCAAGTAAGGTCTTACATTCCTTTAAGATGTCTCATTTTATACAATTCAATGACTATCAAAGGGAGATAACTACTATTAGTATTTTCTACCACTTAAAACAGATAATGCTTCTATGAATTTAAGCTGAGGAAAATTTCCAAAACTAAAAAAGAGAATAAAATAAAAATAAAAGGAAGAAAGGAAGAAGGAAAGGAATAAGAAAAGAGAGAAAAAATATATGTAAAATGTAATTTCAACAATATGTCCCTAGGGAAATTGGAAAGAACCCCATTCTGAACTCAGTGGAATGGAGAAGTAACTTGTAATTTCTTTAGAGTGAAATATGATGCAGTTTTTAAAAATATCCATTATTGGACATCATGCAACAATATTGCAAACGTTTGCTTTTAAAAGAGTGGATGTAATTTTGCTCATACAAGATCCCCAATTCACAACTTTCTTCTTTCCCCAACTGCTAGCATTGTTGAGTTTCCACAGATCACAGTGGAGTCCCTTTCCAGGAATTTCCTCTGTTTGAGGGAAGCTGCTAACTCATGGTTTAATACTTTTTGGAGAGCAGTCTGATTCCAATGACTGGTAGACGGGGAAAAAATCCTAGTACGCTTGCCTCAATTCATCATATCACTGAAGGGTAACCCCAGTTCCTGAACTCATTGAGAGATTAAATGAGGCCTCTCTGGCAACTGCTTTGCAGTTTAATTTCTCCTATACCCCACCCCTGACTTCCATATTACCTTCCCAAGTGTTTCTCACCTATCTCCTGTGTAGTTTCTGTCTGAGTCTGTTTCCTAGGTAATCAGTAACATGAAAGGTAAATAAATAAATCAGGATATCAGACTGAATATCGGCTAACATTATAGCTGTGCAAAATGGAAATGGAAAAATAGAAGCATACTTCTTACAATGGAGCCCACTAACAGTGATTTTTCCTATTGATTTTTATTATTGTAGGCATCTTTAAATCATATAAATCACATAATTTAAAAACATTACAAATTATTTTAGGTAAATTTAATCCACTTAAACTGGCCAGCCCCCCCCCCCCCCCCCCCCCCGTCTGTTTTTTTTTTTTTTTTTTTTTTTTTTTTTTTTTTTTTAAAGACTGACTACAGGATTTTTGTAACTATCTTGAGGTAATTTCAGCTAATATAATGAAAGTCTTTAATTCCTGGAGATGGGGATTCAAAGATGCATAAGAACTAAACTGGTTGATCCTTGCTGCCAGAATTACCACTTAATTTTAACTATGTATTACGATTCTACCCATAACTATAAAATTATTTCTTCTTTTTTCATTAATTCATTTTTTACAGGCTTGGGAGACCTACTCTGTTCTAATTTCTTGTTCCAAAAATTATTATTTCTGCATTGCCTAGCACTAGCCATATCCAAAAGGCTATATGCCAAGAAGTTAGTTTTGGCCTCAGGTCAAGTATTTTCTGCATGTAAAATGATTCAGCTTTTAGAAAAAAGATAGCATGCTCTTAGACCCAGTTCTAAATGCCTAAGGTTAGAATAAATGCTGCCTACGTTAGAAGAAATGGATTGGTATCAGAACATATTAAGAGAAGTCTTGTTTCCTCTCCACTGGAATGCAAGATGGTAACATAAATAAGAATGAAGAAAAGGAAAAATAAAATTTTAAGTTATTTCTAGGTACTATGGTGTCACAGATTATTTAAATTTAATATTTAATTTAGTTCTCAAAGTAACAATATAAGATTGTAATTAAAATCATTGTTGATAGAAAAATGTAAGGCCCACAGAACTTGTGAAATTTGAGGTGACACAACTGGTATATGTTATATTAAAATAATGATACTAAATATTGTCTGAAAAAACAGGTATAATATGATACAAAGATATTATTAAGTAAAATGAAATATAATACTAGGTATACATCTGATATTGATACATAATTAGCCCATATCTTCCTAAGTGTAATGAAACAAATTTGATATATTCACACACTATCTTAATCTAAGATTGGTTTTCAGTGTTTCTATATGTGAACGAAATAACTGTAAGATAACCTCTGAATTATTTGTTATGGTCAATAATTCACTAAAAATTTGCATTCACTTGAAGGAAAATTAGGAAGACATATTTCTTAAGTACTGTACATTTCAGTATTAAACATTTATTATATTTTGAGTAGGTATCAACATATAATGTATTTCAGAAAATCTAAGGATTTACTTAATTAGCTATGATATATACACAGGTTTCTTTTGCTTGCACTTGATCATCCAAAGAGTGAAGATCAAGTAGAGGTTGCACAAGTTGTGTTCTGCACAAGGATGGCCAGCCAAAGGGATTAGTAGTATTTCTGCTTGTGAAATTATGTGGCGCTGCATTCACAAAAAAAGGGCACAGTGCAAAAAAGGACACCATTTTTTTTTGTTTAATCATTTAGAAAAGATTACCTCTTCTTTCAAAGATGTGTCCCTATTAGGCTAGAACTTTAAAAAGAGATTAATTGGTTTCTTTTTTCTAATTTTAATGAGGTATCACAGGAACTAGAAACAAAACCAGTGAAAAATAGAATTGTGGCTGAATTCTTTATATGAGAACTGGAGAGCTGTAGTATCTGAAAATATCGGAACTTTCTTTGCAAGTCATTTTATGTATGCAAGAGATGCCACTAATATCCATCTTATATTAGGCTCCTGAGTATACCTTTGATTAAATAACAAAAAGAACTGAGAAAATGGATTGTAAGAAACCCACAGGGCCAAATATGAAGTGAAAGTGTTACTGGAGAAAGACAAACAAAGACTCAAAACAGTGTTGGCCCTGGAGGCAGACACTAGGCCTGGTGCGACTGAGAGCCCATTTTGATGAAAAAAGACAGATTGCTAACTTAGGCAATCTGAAGAAATTCCTGGTATAAAGTTGGGACTTAATAGACCTTCATCTGAGAATGACCAGAATAGAAAGAAACTTGTGAGTTTCATTCAACTTTGTTGCTTGGTCAGGGGGGAAAGAAAGAAAGAAAGAAAAACACCACTTCCAATATAATTTAAATGACTTCGAACTGAAATTTTATTTTCAGTAATTCCCAGTTACATGGCTGAAAACAATGATAATCTTCTTTACGGTATGTACTTTCAGCTCAGATAATGTTTCAAGTAAAATAAATTACAATACAAAGATTAAAAGGAAGAATTCAGAGGGAAGGAAGACAAGAGAGAATGCAATCATAGCCCATGTTTTTTTCGGTGTTGAAATAATCAGAAACAGAATATCATATAAATGTTTAAAATGTGTATTAGTCTGTTTCTGTTGCTTATTGCAAAATACCTGGAACTGGGTAATTTGTAGGAAAATGACATTTATTCCTTGCAGTGTCAGAGGCTGGGAAGTCCAAAGGCTGGGGAACACATCTAGTGATGCAGGGGTCTCACATGGCAGAATGACAGAGCAGACTGAGATAGTTCCTCAAGTTTTCTCCTTTTAAAGCCCTCAGAACCACACCCCCCATTAAGCCATCAACTTAATCCATTTACTAGTGCATGGTCCTCACAATTTAATCACCTCTTCAAGGCCACACCTTTCAATTACCATAATAGGATTTCCACCCTCCTAACACTATCACAGTGGGGGTTAGGTTTCTAACATATGGACTTTAGGGTATACAATTCAGTCCTCTGCAATGTGTTTAAATATATTTAAAGAAATAAAAAGGAATGGAAAATAAATAAGGAGACAGACACTAAAAATTAGCAGCAGGTCTCAAAAGAGAATTAAATAGAACTTCTAGAAATATGGTACAGAAATTAAATACTCAGATGATCGGTAAAACATTATCTTAGACTTAGAGGGATTAAAGAATAATGAACTAGTAATTAGAAAAAACAAAATTATTCAAAATGCAAAAGAGACCAGTATAGGACAGGAGATCGTAAGAGACACAAAGAGCAGATGAGAGGATCTAAGAAATATCTAAGTGGATTTCTAGAAATCACTAAGCATTTCTTCAAATTGATGAAAGACTTTAATCTTCATATTCAGGAAAACCAACAACACTGAGGCAGGAAAATTAGAAGGCATTCACACTTCCAATGAAATTGGAGGCCAGAGATTACAATAAAACTCAGAGAGCAAAGAAAATATTTCCTGTGGAGAAGCAATGATTTTATTAGGAGTTGTTTTCTCAACATCAACAATGGAAACTATAGGACAATGGAATAATTTTTCAATTTTCAAAGAACATAGCTATCAACTAAGGATCATATGTGATACTCAAATATCTTTCAAAAATAATGACAAAACAAAAACACTTTTAGAAAACAATGTTTTTATCAAAAGGCCACCACTGAGAGAAATTCTAAAAGATGTGATTTAGATAGGAGGAAATTGATCTTAGAAGGAAGGTCTGCATTGCAAAGAAAAATTTTTTAAAAAAGCAAAATGATCATATGTGATACTCAAATATCTTTCAAAAATAATGACAAAACAAAAACACTTTTAGAAAGCAATGTTTTTATCAAAAGGCCACCACTGAGAGAAATTCTAAAAGATGTGATTTAGATAGGAGGAAATTGATTTTAGAAGGAAGGTCTGCATTGCAAAGAAAAATTTTTTAAAAAAGCAAAATAGGGGCCGGCCCAGTGGTGCACTGCTACAGTGCGCCGCTTGGGAGCGCTGCGGCGCTCCCGCCGAGGGTTCGGATCCCACATACAGACCGGTTCCCGCTCACTGGCTGAGCGAGGTGTGGGCGCAACACCGAGGGTTGGGATCTGTTGCCGGACACGAAAAAAGACAAAAAGGAAAAAACAAAATTAGAAATAGTATTATTGACTAAATGTAAAATAACAACAATAATAATACTATTTAAATTGGATGTTCAACATAATAAGATTTAAAAAATAATACCTGACCTAATATAATCTACATTGTAAGCAAGTCAAATGATATTATGTTATTTTACTATTTGAAAAGAAGGAAGAAATTTTAATCATTCTCGAATGTACACTAATTTTTTTAAATGTAATCACAAAAAAATAGAAAAAGTATATATAAATGCAAACTCAAAGGAGAAAAAACAGAATGAGAAAAAAGAAAAATAGGATAACCCAGGAAAAAACAAATCTAGACTATAGTGACAGAAATCATCAGCAGCATTTGCTTAGATGTAGTGGGTAGTGGGGGTTGACTACATACTTAAAATGGGTAAACTTTATTGTTCATAAATTACATATTGATCTAATTAATTTTAAAAGTCCACTAAATAAGCTGAGAAGCTGAGTGGACAATGTTGAGAATTATATATATTAATTTTTTAAAAAAAGCAGTTTTTGAGATCTCTCAGAACAAAATACTAAAAGGCTGTAAACACCATCCTACCCCTCCTGCATATCTCTCTCATGAAAACATAGCAGCAGTAAATAGCTGAATAAGCATTCAGAGATATTGGGTCCCAAACAAATCCCAACTATAGTAATAAAAATAAATATCACTTTCCTAATATTACTTCTTCTACGGCCAATAGAAATATGGTAGTTCAGTCCTAGCATTTCTTTGTGCAGAGGTTTCATCTTCCCCAAGGTGGCTCTGTCCAATTGGATCCAAAATGACTCTACGCTGGCAGCCTTCAGTTTGTGTATCTCTCTTATAATAGTTCCTCAATAATTCATTGACTAACTATTGTTGCTCATGCAGCTACTTCCCAAAGGCAGCTGCTGTGGTTTGAATGTACCCCCAAAACTCATTGTAGCTTGATCTCCATTTAACAATGGAGGGAAATTTGACTACGGTATTTGAAAGGACAGCCTTTAAGAGGTAATTGGATCAGGAGTTCTACACCCTCATCAATTGATTAACTCATTCATGGATTAATGAATTAATGTTTAATGGATTAGTAGGGACTAAGCTAGTGACTCTCTAAGGAGAGCAAGTGAGAATGTAAAAGCTTTCTTGCCATCCTCACCATGAGGTAATGTGTATCTCCTAGGGACACTGTAGTGGGTTCCCACCAGTAAGAAGGGCCTCACCAGATGTACCCCCTGGACCTTGGACTTTCCAGCCTCCAATACTGTAATAAATAAATTCCATTTTCTTATAAATTACTCAGATTCAAGTATTCTGTTTTCACCAACAGAAGATGGGTTAATATAGCAGCCCTCTATTCTCTCACTAATTATTTTTTACCACAGTTATTTTAGCTTTCCCTTGCATCTGACAGACACTAGCCCAAAGTATTCCTAAACTTGGAAACACACATCAAACTCTCCAAGGATGAATCTGACAATCCCTAAATTTAATGTTGAAGGAGTTAATATCTAATACAGCTTATCCCCGACCCACTTTGGAGGGAAGAGCTGAGACTCCCAGCATGTATTTATTCTCAAAGCAAACAAACCAACTGGAAAAAAATTAAATAATAAAAAAAAAACTCTACAAATCCTTCCTCTCTCTCATAGCTCTCAGAGATTAGAGTGTCTCGAAATGGTTCTAGGTCATGTTCTTTGTCAATTTTGCTTAAAGTGCTCTGTCACATACTTTTTAGTTATCATGTTGACCAAAATTCAAAGTGAGGTAGGCAGATTCATAAGGATAAAATTGAGTCTATTCCATTAACCAGTAAGTCAAGAATACATTTCTTCCTTATGTACAGAGTGCTGTTGTATCATAAGAGAAAAGAGCAACTAATGGTTCCTTGAGGATTGGGAAAAGTTTCCCAGAGAAGGATATATTTCAAATACACCTTGGAAGGAAAACAGTCTTTCAAGCAGAAGTGGGAGGGAATATCCCAGAACAACATAAAATTAAAAAAATGGAATTTGTAACACAAACATTTGAACAGGATGAGATCTTGAAGTGTGTTTACGGCTATTCTCAAATTTTTAGATTATGTCACATAAAAAATAAAGGTTCATAGACAACTCATCAGTGACACTTAGAACATTGGCTGTCATTTTGTAAGTACTCAAATACATGAGATTTATTGTGATGATAACTATTATTAAAACTTTTAAATCACCACATTCCAACTTTGAATGTGTATTTTGAAACATAATGACAGCAGTGTGAAATATGAATTGAGGAAACCAGAGACAGAGATGTCAGAAAATCATCTGAATGGATTATCAGAAATGACAAGAGCATAAATTAGGGCTGTGGTCAAAAATAAGGAGAAAGGATGAATTAAATGACATGAGCACAAATGTGTGGGGGAGATTTGGAACACAAATTATCAGAAATGACAAGAGCATAAATTAGGGCTGTGGTCAAAAATAAGGAGAAAGGATGAATGAAATGACATGAGCACAAATGTGTGGGGGAGATTTGGAACACAAGGATGGCACATATCCTTGGTGGGGAATATGCTGAAGGGCAGAGCCCACAGGCACGTTCCATTGTCTTTACCTTGTGAAAAGATAATAGTGTGAAAAGACAAGAACAGTGAATTAAGAGAGTTAAAGGACTGTGCCCAGTCTCATGTACAGACAAGCTTGGTATGGCAAAAATCCACATGTTGCCTATGGCCAAGAAGAAATTATTGTACAAATGGTGGAAACATACATGAGTGGGTTATCAGCCCTGACAAGAGCCCTCCCCTGAAAGCTAAGTGACCACCCCAATTCAAATGACTTTTATGGAATGGATCTGATTCTGGAAGAAGAGGAAAAAAGCCATTTTTATTTGTGTCATCGTACATGGAAAGAAACTATGGAGCACACAGAGCCCACAGAACAACCTAATCCAGTGTCCCTTAGGCTTATGTTGATTCCTATACATGTGAGGATAACATGCATGGGCTAGACCACCAACAACAGTTTTGCAGAGTCTTCCATAGAACAAAAAAAGAATGATCTCACCCTCTACAAGAGTCTGCTGGGCAGTAATTACTATTAACCTTTTCTTTCTATATTTTTGCTATCTTGCCACAGGTATGTGACAACTCTGTGAAAATAGAAGGACACGGAGGACAGGAAGGAAAAAGTATTCACAATGAGTACTCCTTGTGAATTGGAGAGAGTGTTGCAAAGACTGACTGACCAGCAATATGTTTTCCAAATGCATGTATTTCTATATGTACGTGCACGCATGAATATATAAGTATATACTTACGTGTGTTTCATACACATTAACACACTCATATATATATAAGAATACACTTAAATATATTACATACACCCACACATAAATATGTATAAAAAATCTATACACATAATTTTCTACTACCCAAAATGAGAACTTGTAAGAGTATATGCATATAAGCACACAAATGGATGTCTGATTAAAACTCATTATTCATTCACATTTCTGAATTTGTGAATTGATTTGTTTTTCCAAAATGAATACTTGCTGCCATTCTGCAGTCATTCATAGTTGCAGAGAGCCAGGAAAACTGAGTTGCCTGAAGTGCACATATCTGGCTGATGTCAAAAAAAAGTCAAGTTCTGCTTCTTGTTTCAGCTGTCATATAAAGATGACCTTAGGATGGGGACAGTAGGGGAAGTGCAGTGTGGTATAAGAAGTGCCAGTTCTGGGGAGAGTTGGATAGAGTTTGAGTCTCATTTTCTTTCTTACAAAATAATGAAAATCGATTCTACAAGGTGAGTTGTTTTCAGGATTTAAGACTATATTCTAAGTGGGACAGAAGGTGGGATGATAAAATGTTTGATTTTAAGTATGAGACTAATTAAGCATTGCACATCTGATTTAAGACTGAAACTATTTGTATTGAGCATAGACTTCCCTTTCAAGATGATTAATGATGAAGACAAAGAAATAGGGTAAACATCTGAAGGAAAGAAAGGATTCAGGGATGAAATGAGTAAACTGAAATTCTGCATGAAATATGGGAATTGGGGGATGGTCAGAAATTAAACATTCAGGAAGGGGACCCAGGGCTTGGTGGAGGTGTTAAAAAAACTCACTCCTGCATGTTTTTATTTTCCACATCCATTATGAAGTAAACTGTCTATCAAAACGTGGCCAGTTAGTCAAGAAGGAAATGAGGATGAGGTATTTCACACCAACTGCTGCACTGAAAGAAGGCTACATTGGGATAAGTAATATAATTGGTGAGTTGTATTGAAGTTCCCATTAGTCTGGAGTTAGAAACAATGACTATACCTTGGTACTACTCAGAGCAGTTATGTAATTTTCTTCATATCCCCGGAGCTTGGGGGGCAAATACAGAGAAAACAGATGTTTTTATTCACTACCTGAGGGGTTTTAACAAATTATACAAGTTCCCATTAGTCTGGAGTTAGAAACAATGACTATACCTTGGTACTACTCAGAGCAGTTACGTAATTTTCTTCATATCCCCGGAGCTTGGGGGGCAAATACAGAGAAAACAGATGTTTTTATTCACTACCTGAGGGGTTTTAACAAATTATACATTGCAGTGGAAGATGAGATATCTAAGGGAATTAATGGTGCTGATGAGAGTACATTTAAAATAATTTATCAAGAAGTTGAGGCTGGATAGAAAACAAAGTGAAGTCAGAAATCTGGGAAAATAAGGAGGAATCAATGAAAGAAACCCATGTTTCATAAGAGAATAGTATCTTCGGAGATAGTGATCAAGTAATTAGCTTTCAAAATGGATTCCAAATCAGTGGAGCTAGAAAAATTCCAGTAAAAATATAGATTAACGTACTTTTGCCAAAGTGGAGCTATGAGAGAAGAAAAAAAAAAAGAAAAATATATGTTACTTGGTCAATCATATTATGTTAAAGTTTTCAGTAGTTACCAGGAATTATTGTTGAGGGTAATGTAGCTGGTAGCTGTCTTCAGTAGATATGAGGAGAGATAAGAAAACCAATATATTAGATACATAATTTCATTTACACTTCCCTTACTTTTCATAAAGTTTTGAGTTTGTCTATCATTTTTGTTTTAATTTACCATGTTTACCAGATATGATGTACCATAATACTAACATTTCTATAGTTACTGGTAGAAGGTAATTTTATGAACTCTGAACTCCGGGTGTTTTTTTTTTCCCCCCAGCGAATTTCCAGTATGATCAGTCTTATGCAATAAATGTTTCAATAAAGATTGTATTTGTTTAACTATATTCAAATTTCCTTCTCTGAGTTTGCTACTCCTGATATATCAGTACCTATGAGATACTCTGGTTTTTGTCCTACACAGTTTGGTACTGTAGTGTATCACGGTCTGCCCTATCCTTGTGAATAATATCTGATTTGAGCCCACAGGTAGCCTCTTCCTTTCCCTGTGAAGTTTACTGGCTTGAGCAATTTTGAAAAGATATTGTCATACTCCCCTTTATCACTCCTGAGTTTTATTGTGCATCTTTATGGTGTTATTTCACCCATTAAGTACCTCTTGGAGTTTGTACGTAGGTCCACCCTGGGTTCAGAAGACTCTCCTTCATGAAGAACTTGGCTTTACTGAGAATAAACAAATTGGTCTTTGACCAGTTCTTCCCACCTCATCACTCTGTCAATAATCCATTGTACATATCTGTGAAAAAGTCTTCTCCATACTTTACCTGAGCAATAGATGACCAGTTTCTGCTTTGAGAAATACCACAATATTTGATCGTTATTTTCAGACATTTTACAATATCTCAAACCATGTTATACTTACAACCTGTGAACTTGGACAAGTTGTTTAGCCTCAGTTTTTTCACCCATAAGTGAGGATTATAATACTCAATTTATAGAGTATTTTAAGAATTAAAAATATTTGTAATATATGTTAAATGAAAATTATAGGAAGCCATTGTTTTGGACTAGGTTTCTGCACCAGGCCCCAAAAGACCAGGGCAACAATCAAACTGTGGTCACTCCTCCTAAATTTCCAGTCACCAAAATAATATCTGACCTGCCCAGAAATCAAGAGAGAGATAACAGCCAATTTCCCAAACAGATCAGTTTAAATCCTTAATTGACATGCAGTGAAGCTCCCTTTCCTTTAATCCTTACACAAAAGACCCTGAAGTACCCTGATGTAACCTAGTTGGCTATTTTTCTATTGTTCTGTCTCCCTGTCCCCACCTTACGAGGAAAGTAAATTTGAAGTGACCAATCCAATTTTTGTTCTTTATTCCTGCTTTCTTCAGTCTTTTCTGTCTATAAAGCCAAACTCCTCTGCTCAGCTCATGAGAACACTTATTCTATTTTATGGAATGATGTGTTGCCAGATTCCAGAATTGCAATAAAGCCAATTGAGATCTTTAAATTTGTTGTAATTTTATTCTTTGAGATATATTTTGAACTGTATCACAGGATAAATGTTATTATAAACATAGCTCTTATATATATTATTATTATTATGAAAATAAATCTTAAAAGCATGAAAATATGCAAATTATAATGACTATAGTTGAAATGTGAAATGAGGCCAGGAGCCTGGCACAGTGGAGTTCAAAGGACATGATAAAAAATATTTTTGAGTAGAAGATGACCATGGTGCTTTCCAATGGTCTTTTTTGATACTTACATTCAAGGATGAGCGTATCATTTTATGTTTGGAAGTAATTTGTGTTTTGTAGCATCCTCTAGGAAGCAGTGCACCAGCCAAACCTCCAGAATTGAAAATATCTTTTCCCTTTACAATTGGTCTCTACTAAACATTCGTAAAAACTATTTTTTTAGTAAAATAGCCAGCCGCAGTAACCGTGCTTTTGTTACTGTATTTTATCCCAATCATAGTGATTAATTTTTTTAATCATTGTAGTAATGTTTCATTGTATAACTTCTTAAATCCACAAATGTAATTCAAACCCTCACTCTGAAGACCTAATCATCCATTGTACATAAAATACCATAATTTACTCATTAAATAAGCCTACATTGTGACGTGCTCTACACAAAAGCATGTCTTTTAAAAAATCAGTATTGTCTCCATTTTGTACATATATAACTTGAAATAACATCATTTCTACACTTACCAAAAAATGGTAGATGAAAAAAAAAAAAGAATAAAAACAAAAATGCAGAAAAAAAGAGACAATCAATAAAAATAATAGCTGGTTCTTTGAAAACATAATCAACAAAATTCATGAACTTTTAGAGACTGACCAAAGAAATTTAAAAAGAAGATAAAAAGTACGTGTAACAAAAATAAATTAGGTGATGTCATAGAATATACAGATTGAAATATTAATGAAAAACTTCAAACAACTTTACATTGATAAGTGCAACAACTTCTATGAAATGGAAAAATTCTTTAAAATAAACAAACTACTACAGCTCACTACAGAAAAATCAAATGACCTAATATCTTATATCTTTTAAGATATTAAATTTATAGCTAATACCTTTCCAATAAAGAGAACTCCGAACCCAGATGGCTTTCGTGATGAATGAACCAATCATGTGAAGAAAACATAATACCAATTTCACACAAATTCTTCCAGAATATGGAGTAAGAGAGACTGTATACTAGTTTATTTTACAGTACAGAAATTACACTGATACTAAGGCCAAGAGAAGACAGTTCAAAATACCAAAATGCCAAGCAAAAAACTTCATGATATAGCTGAAAAAATTCCAAAAGGAAAAACAATCCATTAATATTTGCTTTTAATATTAAAAATATTAATATATTATCTCTTAGTGGGGTTTACCTTGGGAATGCAAAACTGATTCAGCACTAGAAAATCAGTGGAATTAACCTTGTTAACAGAATACAGGAGAAATACATTAGCATTTTAGTAGATGCAGAAGAAAAAAAAAACTGACACAAAGGTTAACACATTTATGTTAAAAGCGCTCAGTACACTAGCAATAGAATGACATTCCTACATACTGCTAAAGGGCATAGAGAAAATACCATACGTAATCGTTGCCCACTTCTGAGCACAGACTTGAAAATTTGTCCCCTCAACCCCTGCAGGCCGAAAACCAGAGAAAATGTTCTCCCTGATTTCCAAAGCTAAATTCTCAGGAAACAAACAACACTTTTAGTAAGCACAACACAAAACCATAGCACAAGAGACAACAAGAAAAAGGTACCCAATGGCTATCTGTAACAAGAGTCGCACTATCCAAAAAACTAGTTCTAACCAAAAGTTTTCTACTGTAAACTGAAATGTTAAAAAATATATTTTCTAAATATCTTTAGAAAAGTTAAGGCAAGGTTTTTACTGCCTTTAGAGTCTGAGTGGTAAAAAGTTTACCTTTATGGTGAGCAGAGAGTTCCAACAATTCCATCCTCCCATCTTCTTTGCCAAAACTCTTGGGAGGAAAATTTTTCCTCTTACAACTTGGGTCTAGTGTTTGGGGGTCTGTAAATTAAATGCAAATAGACAGATTAACAGAAGAAAAGACAGGTTTATTTATATGTGCAGGGGCATATATGCAGGAGTTCTTAGTAGTGAGTAACTTGCTGGATAATCAGAAATAAAAAGCCCATAAACTAAACTCAATCAAATAAATGGGAGAGTTTAAGGCTGCTTTTGATGCTAATGGGCAGCTAAATTTGCACTTCCCCATGCTAAGGGTCCATCTTTTTCAAATTAGGAAAAATAGAGGGATCAATGGCAGTTGTGTTTTTTGGAGGCTGTGCGTAAGTTTATATAGCATTTATTTCTATGGCTGCCGATTAAGATATTATCCATTTGATGTAATTTTTATATCTCATCAGTAGGGTATTAATCCCTTTAAAACCAAGGATGTTCATTCTCACTGCTCATATTTTGCATCTTACTAAGGATAAAGCCAGGATGATGAGCATACAAATTGGAAAGAAAGATAGAAAATTGTCTCTTTATTTAGACTCCATAAATATCTGTGTAAAATCACAAAAAGAATCTACAAAAATCTTAAAGAGCTAAAAAATAAATTTAGCAAACTTGAAAGACACAAAGCCACTGCATAAAAATCAATCATGTATCTATATTATAGTAATAAAGAATTGAAAATTAAATTGCAGTACATTTGACAAGGGAAAATGATGTCTGTTTAGTCAAGACACCTAAAATGAAGCCAGGAGGCCATCTCAGCTTGAGCTTCAGGCACATCTTAACTGTGAACACTCTGAAACTTTACACTCAGCTGCAAAAGAAAGGTTTTGACTCCTTTGATGAACTGCCATGAATTGGCTGATCACTATTTTCTGCTAGTCCTGCAAAACTGAAATGTTTCTGACTAAAGACTGTGTCAAAAAACTTAAAACCGAGCTCTTATAAACAAAGCTGCTTGACATATGATAGCACCAATCACAATTTTTGTAACTTTTCATGTCTTTTTCCTTTAAATATTTCTCTTTTGTCCTTTGTCCTTTTGTCTATTTTGAACATAAGCACATATTTGGGACAACACGTGTCTGTGTTTCTTAAGCTACAGACTTCAAATTTGGCTATAATAATTCTTTTCTTTTATATTTTTGCCTGAGTTTCCTGTTTTAGGCGAACATGATATTATATTAATAGCATCAAAAACATAAAATATTTAATTATAAGACTTACAACATATAAGAAACATCTATCCATACAATGAAAACTGCAAAACACTAATGAAAAAAATCACAGATAACCAAAATAAATTGGGAGATATAGAATATTTATGAATTAGAATATGTCATATTGTTAAGAATCCAATGTTATAAAAATTGATTTATAGATTAAATAGAGTTCTAATCAATATCCCAGCAATTTTTTCCCTACAAATTGACAGGCTGATTAAAAAATTTAGATGAAAAAGAAACAAAATGAGAAAGTCAAAAGAACTAGCAGAACAAAGTCGAAAACTCAAACTTTGTGATTTTCAGACACATTAAAAAACTGTATTAGTCAAGACAGTGTGGTTTTGGATAAAAGAGCGATATATAGATCAATGGAACAGAATGAAGTTCAGAAATAGAGCCATACAGATATGATTGATTTACATGGAAAATGAAAAAGTTCATTCAGTAGAGAACAGCCTTTCTAACAGATGGTGCTGAAACAATTCAATATGCATATATATATACATATATATAAAACCCTCAACTTTTATTTCATACAGTATACTAAAGTTAACTTTTAAACTTAAGTCAAAAACTAAAACCACAAAACTTATAGAAGAAAATATATGAGAAAATCTTTATAATATATAAGAAATCTTGGCCTACTCCAGAATTTTTATATATATATATACACACACACACACACATGCATATTCACTAACGATAACTCATATAGATGGCAAATATGCATATGCAAACATACATAATTGTTTGCATATGCAAACCTCATACATGTTGATACTAATGCAAAAATTACATATCCATTTGACAAAGAATTTTTTTGTTTATTATGAAGTTAAATAAAAATTTATCATACAACCCAGCGGACCAACTCTCAGGTATTTACTCTAGTGAATTACAAAAGTATATTCACACAAAAAACAATACATGAATGCTCATAGAGATTTTATTTTTAATTTCTTAGATACCTGGTCTCTAGCCAAAACAGGGAAGGAAAGAGATAGACAGCTCTGCCTGGTCTGTTAGTAGGAGAAAGGAGGAAAAGAGAAGTGTAGAACTAATGGTTTCAATGGTGTTCCCTGTATACAGTGACTGCATTCGTTAGTTACCCAACTATATAAATGTTTGACTCTTACTAATCAGAATGATCATTTCTCTTTCCTTGTTGAAGAATGAGTAAAAGGATAGAGTAACCAGAAGATTACATACAAAACACTGTGGGAGAGATGCAGAATATGAATATTCCTTTCTCCACTGCCCCTATGTTATATGGCATATACAGTACATGTAGAAAATAAATTAAGAATTTTTAAAATTATTTTTTCCAATTGAACATACAAATGGACTCTTGGTATTCACAATGGCCACAGCCCTAAAAAAATTTAAATTTGTAAACATGGTTCTTGCTCATACTTTCCTCCACAATATGCATATGTGACAAGGACAAAAACAGCTGAGAAGATGATGACAGGTGGTTGGCTAGGCTCATTCACAAGAACATTATTTTCTTGAGTTTTAGAAATGCCTTAGAAAACCTGTAAATCACCCATATATCAAACATCTCCAGGTCTCCCCAAAATACATAAGCCTTTAAATTTTAAACTATGAAATGTGAGTGGTCTAACTTCAGAAAATGTATATTTGCAATATTATACCTGGATGCACACTTTTTTAATGAAGGCAATTTCAAATATAAAAAAAAATTCAATTTGGTGAATGTGAAAATTTTTTGTCAACCTGACTCTTAATTTGATGAAAGACTTATTATATAAAACAAAAATTTTATGTTGTTAGAATCCAGTTGCATTATTTTAATTTGATTTATAGCTTCACATGTTATTTATTAATGTTTTTCTTGATAGTGAAAAAAAAATTTCCAAAAAATGAAAAACATACTTCTAACAGAAGAAAGGATGCACACACTATGGTACATTCATATAATGCACTACCACTCTGATAATAAGTAACAAACTATTGATATATGCCACAATAGGATTAATTACAATAGCATTGTCAAGAATGAATAAAACCAGACTCAACGGCTACATATTTTTCAATTCTATATATACAACGCTCTTGAAAAGATTAAATTAGACAAAAAGAAAACAGATCAGTTGCTGCTGGGGGCTGAGTTTTAGAAAAGAATTGACAACAAGGGGCCATGGGAAATGTTTTGCTGTCATTAAAGTATTATTTTCTTTATTGTGGTAGTTACATGACTGTACTGTTAAATATTTCTCAAAACTGGCAGAACTTTACTCTAAAAATGCAAATTTGACCAATATAAATTATTTCTTATTTTAAAAATTAGAAAAATGAATTGATGAAAAGATCAACAAATAAAATTCATTTTCTGATATTTAGCACCTTTAACTTAGAGCAGAGACAAATGTATTGAAAAATTATCAAATACGCTTAGCTCAATTATATTCTGTTGAATTTATTAGACAAGAAAATAAAAGGAATGCATGTCTCAGCCACAAATTTGAGTAGAGATACTCCCTCGGAAAGAAACCACAGGATGAGATGAATGATTACTGCAGGTTAACTGGTCAGGATAAATACATTAGCAAAGGAAGAAAAACATTGTACAATTTAGCATGTGAGTTTTGTAATGAGAGGTTTCAGTGTTTCTCTAATTCAGAGTATGGGTCACAGAATTGCAAGAGAGAAACCTTGAGAGTTAGGCAGGAACAAGACCACGTGTTTTTTATTTTAGCACTTTCAAGATTTTTTTGCTATTTTTTGGTGGGGGGGGGTTGTATTTTAATCTATAGGTAATAGAAAGACATAAAAAATATAAATATGAAATTATATGATTACATACTTGGAGAATAAGTATTTATTTATTTTCTTCCTTTTTTCTATTCCTTTTTCCCCTCCTTTCTTTGTTTTGCATATATTTATTAGTACTGACAAGACTCTACAGATATAGTAGTTGACAGCATAGAACAGGCCTTTTCTCTAATGGAGATTATGCTTCAGAGCAGGTGACAGAAAATATATTAGGTAATGAATAACATAATACAATGTGACATAATTTCAGGCAATGATACATACAAAACAGAATAAAGGGATAGAAGAAATAATAGGTTTTAAAGGTTTTTGTTTTGTTTTATTTTAATTAGGTGATCAGCAAAGACCTCCTTGTAATTTGACAGGTGAGATGACAAAAGTAAAAGAAAAATTAAACATGTGAATGTTGTGGAGAGAACATTTTAGGAAGAGAAAATAAATTCCAGAGGTGCTGAGGCCAAATTGTGCTTGACCTCTCAGAGGAAGAGAAAGAACAGTAGATCAAACTGATCTAAGAGAAGAGTGATAAGAAGTTGGAAGAGCTTTTTCAGGAACCATGGTAAGGTCTTCAACTATGGTGGGCAGACTCCAAGGTTCCTATCTTCTGGTGTACATGCCTTGTATAGTTTCCTCCCCTTGTGTGCGAGTAGAACCTGTAAATATGGTAAATGTCACTCTTATAATTGTGGTACATTATTCGGAAAAAGTGAACGGATTTTTCACGGCTTAAGTTAAGGCTCCTAAAAAGTTCACTTTGAGTTCATCAATAGAGAGATAATTCTTGGTGGACCTGACCTAATCAGTTAAGCCTTTTAATAAGGGGATCTAGAGGGAGGAAACTTGAAGTAGCAGAGACCCTCTCTTGCTGGCATTGAAGCAAGCCACTGTGAGTTCTACAGCTACTCGGAAATGAATTCTACCTACAGTCATGTGTATTAGAAAAAGAACCCTGAGTCTCAGATGAGGAACAGGTCTGGGCAACACCTTGATACGGCCTTGTGAGACCATGGGCAGAGTATCTCACTAAACTATGTCTGGAATCCTGAATCATGCAAACTGTAAAAAAAAACAAAACAAAACATGATTGTGTGTTAAATCACTAAATTTATAGTAATCTGTTATGCAGCAATAGAAAACTAATACCATATCTAGGTCTGGAGAAAAGTCACTTCAGGGTTATAATCAGGAGTGGTATTATGAGAACTACTCTCATTTGTTAAGTATAAAGGCAGAATTAGTAAGATTTTCTGATGTCTTGAATGTGAGGAGTGAAAAATATGGGAAATCCAAGCTGACTCCAAATGAATGCTTGCTGTTGCCTTCTACCGAAAGGAAACATACTAAATACTAGTACAAAAGTGAATTCTGGTTGATTTGTGAAATGGGGAATTTGGTTTTATATACGTTACATTTGATATACCGGGAAAACCAGGAGTATACAGTCTCCCTGCAGTGAAGCAAAGAATGCATTTAAAGAATAAAAAGTAATCAACCCTGCCAAATGCTTCCAAATTAAATAAATTAAGACAATGAACACATCAGTGAGACTGGCAAGATGGAATTCATCAGGATGTGGTGGTAACATATCTGCTTCTGATTATTTATATGTTCCCCGTGAAAAATTTCTCAGTTAATCATCTAAGAGTGGGATGCCTGATGGAGTTTGGGAGACAGAAAGAAAATGTGAATTAGTCGTCTTAGAAAACAGGAGAGTAAATCGACTGGGAAGAAGTAAATTATCTAAGATTGTCAAACAGTGCTATCTTAGGCTATTTCATTTTTAAGGACTGAAGAAATAGAAATTTTGGTGACAAGTTGTTTGTTTTATTTCAAGCCTTACGATGATGGGAAAAAGGAACCAAGTCATTGAATCCTTTTATAATGGAGAAATTTTATTCATGGGCCGTGGATCTTAGCTTTTGCTTTTCTTACATCTAATATTTTCTTCAGTGTGAAGTGATAACTGTTAGTGTAAAACTCCTGGACTCTCTCTCCTCACCCTCACACTCATCCCAGGGGAGTAACTATGGTGAATTTAGGAGAGAAAGGAAATGCTTGCTGCACCCTTTACTTGTCTTTTCCAGTTTCTCTTGGGAACTGGCATTCCTGAAAAAGCATGTGTCTTTTATTGCCTTTGGCTATATCATGAGCCTAAAGCTTAAGTTTTCCAGAACTTCTAGTGTAAGTTGTGTTTTCTGTCTAATTTTGAGATTCTGTATTTTGAACTCACTTGCCTACAAATATATTATCTTTTCTCATATTTATCAGATATTCAGGTCTCCATATTTTTTAGCCTTTAAAATTCTAAATTTATTTACAACATGGTTGAGGAAGATAGGTTAATTTACAGTATTCCCTTAAATCACAAAGTGTGAAAAGAAAACAATAGAGCAAGCAAAAAGTGGGAGATTGAGAAGGACATTAGTGTATAAGGAATTCTTCTACAACTCAAAAATGTAGAGTGTGCTATAGACATAGGGGTGTGGATGTAGAGGTGGTGATACCAGGAGTGGTCAGTTAACAAATTTGGTTATGTTTAAAACTCTCAGTTTTTAAGGGGCATCTTTCCATTTATTTAGGTTGTCTTTCAGTTTTCAATAATGTTTGTTAGTTTTCAGGGTACCAATTGTGCACTTTTCTGTTAAATTTATTCCTAGGCATTTTATTATTTTTTCCATTATAATTAATGAGATTGTTTTCTTGATTTTATGTTTAGATTGTTCAATGTCAATGTACAGAAGTTGAATTGATTTTTGTATATCAATCTTATATCTTCTTGTGGAATAAAGAGAGCCGTTGTATACTGTTGGTGGGAATGCAAATTAGTAGAGCCATTATGTTAAACAGTATGGAGGCTACTACAAAAGTAAAAATAAAATTACTATAAGATCCAACTATTCCACTTTGGGCATATATCCAAAGGAATTGCAATTAGTATGTTGAAGAAATATCTGCACTCCTATGTTCATTGCAGCTTTGTTCATAACAGCCAAGATACAAAATTACCTAGTGTCCATTGACAGTTGAGTGTATTAAAAAAAAGTGTACGTGTACTACATTTACACATATACACTGAAATACTATTTGGCCTTTAAAAAGAAGGAAATACTATCATTGGGACAACATGTATGAACCTGGAGGATATTATACTAAATGAAATAAATCAGTCACAAGAAGACAAATACTGCATGATCACTATGTAGAATCTAAAAACGTTGATCTCATAGAAGCAGAGAGTAGAATGATGGCTACCAGGTACTAAAGACTGGGGAGTGGGGAGATGTTGATTAAAGGATATGAACTTACAATTAGACAGGAAAAATAAATTCGGGAGATCTATTGTATAACATGATGACTATAGTTAATAATAATTCATTCAGCACTTGAAAATTGCTGAGAGTAGATCATAAATGAGGTGATGGGTATGTTAATTAGTTTTATTTAACTATTTCACAATGTATACATATGTCATTTATATATAATTTGTATTTGTCATTTATACCTTAATAAAAAAATAAATCTATATTCTGCCACACTGCTGGACTCACTCATTCATTGGTTTATGTAATTTCGAAAACTTACCAAAATTTAAGAATAAATTTTATCATTTAATTAAAGAAAAGAGCAAATTATAAAAGGCTTTTACTGAAAATCTTTTGGATAGTATCTGGTAATTGTCACATGAAATTGTATCAGTCAAGGCACAGAGAAGGAATAACCTCCCCCACACACAAACACACACATACTTACTTACCAGTCTCAGTTGAGTCTCTTTGTGTCTGATACTGGGGCTTCATGTCTGGGAAAACCATGCAGAGGGGGAAAGCATGAACCCACAAGGATGGACTTTACCCATGTCAGTCTTTCACTAAATCCAAATTTGATGATGGTGGATGATGGTGTTCTCTGATGGAAAAACTGGAGCCCTCATCACAGAACTGAACACAGAACCTGGCCCAGGAATCACATACGCTGGAGGAATTTCCAGAGGGAAATGGAACAGCTGCAGGCATAGCTGTGCCATTGAGGTGAGCCTGGAGGTAAATGATAACAGGAGTGATCTGCAACAGCACCTGGTTACCATGTACCAACCTTCCATGTATAAAAACACCCCCGCTAACCTGAAACATACAGGAAAAGGAATTTTGAGAAATTATAACAGCCTATCCAATTTGACACATTACAAGCCTCCCAATGCTAACACTGAAGGTTACTTTTAAGAGCAAGTATATTAATGTATATTTTGTAGGGCCTTCAGGACAGTAAATAAATGTTTCCAAAACCGTTTTGAAGAAATTTAGAGCCGGTTGACTTATCTGATATCTAAACTCGCCCTGAGAGTTACTCAGCATATTACTTAACTCTGAGTGAGACAAAAGTAAATAACATTTTCATAGTTGTACTGTATCCTCTAGTGTATCTGCCTACTCTAACTAAATAGTTCATAAATCTGGTTTTCATTTAGTTTGAAAATCTGGAACTGCATAGATGAAATATACATTCTAATAGTCTTGTCTGACTTTTAGTGACTTTGAATATTTAAAGTTTTTCTTATTTGTCATTGTGTTTTATTGGAGCTATTATTTACAATAGGAACTTTCCTAAAACCAACCAACCACACAAATGAAAATATTGTGAGTAGCTGGAACAAGCATTAATTTGAAATTTGCAAAATAAGGGAAGAAAAATTGCAATGTTTGCTCTTTATTTTTTATGTCTAAAACATGTACCCATCTGATAGCATTATCTCTTTTTTTCTAACAATAGCAAACTCATTTGAGCATAGAGGTACGTAGTTTACAATGAAGTTTTTGAATTATTATTATCTTTTTCCCAGGATTATGAAATTTTAAATTGGCCAACAAGATGTCTGTTAAAGAACTGTTGTGACTTCAGAGTAAACTGTCATTGTTTATTTCAAATTATAAAAGATAATCCATATTTTGTAATCTTTGTAAGTGAACTTCTCTTTTTTTATGTGCTCTCTTTGACACATTAATAAATGGGTGAGTCAAAACTAAATTTAAATTATTTGCGTTATCCTTTATGAGTTTGTTTAAATTATATATGCATGTAATTTTTATATAGGAATCAGAATATCCAACATTATTTCAAAGCAAAACTCCCAAATATACTCTACATTTCAAATGCTTAAATTACAAAGGGAACAAGGGAAGATACTTTGATGGAGACAACAAAAAGTATAACTAAATAGAGATTATTTAATTTCTTTAGCCACATTAATTGAACACAAAATATAGTTTGAATATAATACTGAAATTAATATTAACATGTATATTATTTTTGTTGAATATGATTTAAACATTTGTTTCAACTCATACATTCTGTTTATTTACCATATTAATAATTTTATTATGAATTATTTGTCAGTTATACTATATTTTATGAGTGTTTATGGTAGATATTGAAGCTGATGGAGATTTGGTCCACTGCAATTTATTCATATAGCCTATCTTGTAGCTCAAGGATCATTGATTTAATTGGTTTTAACACCTCCCTTTTATCTTTTTCAAAACGTGTGTTACCTGATTGTTATTGAATTTGGAGGTTTATGTACTGAATAATGACACCAAAGTGTGTGTATTAAAAACGTAAAAGAGGAACTAAATTATATTTTAAAACATTCAACTTGGTATACTTTTACTTACTTAAATGATAATATAAAATTATCTAATTTCTACAGTAACTTGTTCTGTGATGTATGTTTTTGTTATAATAAATTGATAGAATTTTGTGATCTGTTATATTTATATATTAAAAATAATTGACAACAAATAACTATGGGATGCAAATGGAACCCGTGTCTACTGTAAGTAGAACTGTGATGTATTAATAATCTATTAACATTTTCTTTATTTTATAAAACATATTTTGAATTGTTTTCTAGCTTTAAGTGACACACCCAAGGGGGCAAAAAAATACTTTTAGTAGGTCTTGGAGAAAAAAGAGTGAGCTTATTTTTCATTATTCCTGAATAGAACTAACTAGCTTATACTTTACCAAGGTCATTTATGGGGGAGAAAAAAGTGAGTTTGCCATAAGTATAGAAAAGCTATCAAAAATTCATACCCGCATGAGAGAGGTATTGCACTTTACAACTTTACTGAAATCAAACCAAAATACTTCTCTCATTCTGATAAAAATAATTTTCTCCTGGCAGGGAAGTTACAGGATAAATCTGTTCAATGTGCCAGGAAGGGATTCATGACCTGGCTTCCATTAACGGAAATGGGGTGTCTTGCAGCTATATCTCCATAAGTTGCACTGAAAAATACCTCTGTAAGTAAAGATTCAACCCAAGGGTTAGTTTTTATTGCGAGTTATAAACTTCGAGAAACTGGGTGTATAATGGAAATGCTGACACAACCTTAAAGATAGCTGCTTGAACAGAGCAACTGTAATACTCCAATTCCTTTATTTCAGAAAGTGTTGAGTGTTTATGTTGCTACTGGATAAAAGAATTGATAGAGAAGTTAGTCATGCTTGGTGAATTGCATGGTAATAAAAGAAAATCTTCCTAAATAGAGCTTTGGGCAAAATGGAATATGGACTCAATTTTTCCAACAAAACCCTTTTTACGAGTTTATGTTCCACTAGTTATATTCTACAAGTCCTGCACCTTGCCTCATTTATAAGTTCTGCATTTCATTTGCAAACACGTCACTGATGAAACAGTTTACATAACAATAATGAGACAGTTCACTTTGGACTTTCAGGAAGCAAATACAATGGCAGGAAAAAACAGCTTTTCAAAAAATATAATAAAGTCAGGTTTTCAGTTTCATGGTCATTTGAATTTAAATATTAAAAAGTGCTTTGACAATTGTAGAAAATCATGAAAAAATTTATAATGTTATGCTGAATATCAGTTTGTAATTCTTACAAAAGCAGAGCTACATATTTCAGAAAATATCCCATATAAGACACTAAAAATTTAGAACATAAAATCCTAGTTTTTATTTTATTAATCAAAGAATTTTATTACTTAAAAAAAAAAAACTTGTTAACAAGCCTTGTTTCCCAATTTATGAGTAAGCACAGTACAAAGCTTTTCCATGTGGTGTTTAAAATGTCAAAATGAATTGTTCTTTTTATTTACAGGGTTATTACTGAAAGTCTTTTGTGTAATATGTATACAGTGCGGCTGTGAGACTGCAACAATAACTGTGATATAGCACTTGATCTCCAGGATTTTAGTCTAATGAAAGAGAGACATAAAAACATGCAAAGGGATGTGATAAGTATAGGAATATGCTTGAGATAATAAGGAACATAGCAAAGAACTAATAACAATATTGGATCTCAGGGAATCAGAAGAGGATACAGAGATGAAAAAAATATTTCTCATAAAATAATTTTTGAAAGATATTTTGAAAGATAGGTAGTAATTCATCAGGTAGATTAAAAATAACATTTGGTGGGGGAAAGATGAAGAAAAGAAAAAGAAGTGAATACCAGTATTCCATAATTAGGTATATCATGAGGCATGGGGTCATGTACCATTGCCAATATATCCACCTAGGTGGGTAGGATGCTTATTTACAAAGATAAGAGGAAAAGTTAGAAAAATAGAACTGAATTCTATGGAGAGGACTATAACACTGTGTGAAGAAGTAATTACGTACATTTTGCTAGGTGAAGTAAGAATATTAAAAAATAAATTACAGCAGAAAGAAAAAAAACAGATAGAAGCAATCTACATTTTTTTCTTTTTTATTAATAAGACCTGACCATTTAAAAACTGGATGAAATTGTCTCAAATAAGAAGTGTTCAAGAGTGGACATAGCCTGAAGACATGGATTCAAAGAATAAATAGAAACTGAATTTGGTATCTTTAAATAAAGATTATTTTATATTTTCTAAAAATAACATTAAGTTCTAAGTGTTTGAAAAATTATGACTAAGATGCGTAGTCAAGTTTTTAATTACAGTAGTTGCAGATTTGAATTCTGTGTTGAAATGTATTAATTTATAAGCCTGATTTCCTTCACCAATTAATGGCTATATTATAGGATTTTTGCATTAATTAAAAGGAAAACATATGTAGAGTGTTTAGTTTATAGGAAGCAGTCAATAAATGAGCCCGTTTTTATTTAAAGTAAGCACCCATGGTGTTATCTTGTTTTTCTTTATTTTTTGAGTTACTAGACAGTGGAGCAATCGCCCTTTTGAAGTGCCTGTCCTAGATGTTGCATTAAGTTGTGACAGATGGAAGCTCAATAGTAGTCATGCAGAATATTTGCCAAATGGGACAGTCATCTGAAGAAAATGACAGTAATAGAGTTCTTCACTGCAGGACCCAAAGACCTACTGCCATCCATCAACAATCGCAGACACTGCCTGGTGACTCTGTGTCCATAACAGTACCAGATATTAAACAATCTTTGCTAAAGACACTAAGAAAAGAGAAGCTGGCCTTCAAGTTAAAAAGTTAGGATCACTCTCTGTTTCTTTTTTCCCTCCCTCTCTTGCTTTCTCTCCTATTCACATAAAAAATAAGGAAGACTGAAAAAATTAAAATTTATTGCAGAAAATATTTCAGGTGAAATACAAGGACATTTTCACCTTCTGCAGAGATAATTATTACAATGTTTAGATAAAAATCATAGACCCTGTGATTTAATACTTACAAAAAAAAATAAAAGATCACCATTCTTCCTGAGCAGTTTAGACCAATGCTATTCTGCTCTTCTTTTCCTTCCTGCTTTTCTCCATCCCTTCTTCATTTTCTCTTCTCCCTCCCTTCTCTTATCTCTACTCTCTTTCTTTTTGCTTTTCCTCTTTCTCTTCTTCCTTTCTCTCCTTTTATTCTTCCTTTTCAGCAGAATCATTTTTTTAAAAAAATACATATAATTCTGGCCTCTTGCCTTTCTAACTCTATCTTTCCCAGAACTTTTCTTTTATCCTGCTTTGGAAATAGCTGCATTGCTTTTGTAGGCTGACAGGATTTCCTGTCAGTCAAAAACTGAGTTATTAGAACAAGTACTATCAAGTAAAGTCTAATTTCAAGTCTCAAAGTTTGAATTTAATATTTAATGTTTAAACTTACTTCTAAAAAACAAAGAGGAGCTTTAATCAGGGGTGAAAATTCAAAGATCTTGGGGGCACTTTAGGCTGGGAGATTCAGGGAGTTTTTGTTTGATTGTTTGCATTCGCTGTTTGCTTTTTAAAAATGATTAATATGTCATGATTTCAAAATACCAGAGAAATTGGCAAGAAGCAGGTAAAATTCCTACTCAAATACAGAAAAAGAATAATCCTTAAAAAGCTACAGTGTATTGAATGCTTAGTATAAACTAAGCGCACTGCTAAACACTTACTGGCTCCATTTCATTAATCCTTATAACCATTCTTTTTAAAAATACTCTCATTGCTATTGTTTCATAGATGTGAATCTGAGTTTTGGAGAAATTAAGTAACTTTTCCAAAGTCAAACAACTGTATAGTTGCTCAAGAAATCATGCTTTTAATAGCTTTAAATATTACCTTCCTTAATGTTCATTGACTACATCCTCAGTATAGACCGCTTATCAGTCAAGGCACAGTGCTCATTAATTAACTAAATTAATTAATTAAGTAAGTACTGTGATTTGCCACCCAGATTCCTCCTTCAGGACCAAGAGCCATATTCTCTTGGTCGCAAAAAGTTATGGTGGGTGAAGGCTCACAGGTGAATTCCTTTCGGAGAATAGATCTCTGTTGAAAGGTGTTATCTCACCCAAAGTTATGCATCTTTGCCAGGGGCAGCCTGAATCTAATGATCATTTTATATGGAAGTTCAAAGATTCAGTCCCGTTGCCCATATTCAGGACAACTCAGAAGGACCATTCCAGATCCAAATGTCCCTAAGAATGGGCTGAGGACTATGTTGCAACTGGATTCCTATTCAACTCCTTCCTTGTCCACTTCTGATTCACTCACTTACTTAGAAGGTGTATTCCTTAGTGTACTGTCCAGTACATCTCTGGCATGTAAATATCCAGCTCAGAATCTTTTGTCATAGAACTCAACCTAAGACATCTTGTTTCAGAATGGTTCCAGAAAGTAGATTATGGATGCAGAACTTTGTGGCTGAATCACTTGCCAGATATCTGACTGAGTTACTAATAATAGACGGAATTCTGAGTGACTTTGTAATTACATAGCAGTGTAGTTGTTCAAACTTTCACTGTTAGTGAATTTTAATGGGTTTCCTATAAATGAAATGAACTGACTGATGTAATATTTTATTCATTTTAGAGGTGTAAGGGAAGTAGTAATTATAAGGAATCTATCAAGAAGAACCTAAACTAGAAAAGGCGAACAAACTATTTGAAAGATGTGGGTCAAACTGGCACAATGTGGGTACTGTAATGGGGACTGTGATGCACCCACCTTCACAGGATTGAATACATAGCTAGTACTGGCTGTTGACAATTCACAGCTCAACTTTTCTCTTGGAATTGCCTTTGCCCACAGATCAGCCTGCATTCAAAGAATGGTTGCACTGGGGTGCAAAAACCCAGACCGTTTGTCCCAATTTTAGACAACTCAGCCCTTGGGATCAGCTGAGGATTTTGTAGCACACTTTAGCCTCAACCTCTGCCCAGTCCTGCTTCCCTCACTTACTTGCACTTTTTCCCAAGTACATACCCACAAACCTCCTGTGTGTAAATATTTAATTCGGAATGTTATTTTCCAAGAACTCCAGCCCCAAATACCCTCCAACTTAACATCTACTAAGGAATCATATAGAAATATTAATGTAGATAGCAAGCATGCCAACAGTCAATTCATGTACTTTATGAAATATTGGGTTGCTGTATACCTATTTTACCCCAGAATGAACAAACATGAAAAAGAATAGCAAAATGAGATTCATAAAATAATACTATGGAGAAAGGAAGTGAAAAAATACCAAAGATTCAGAAGATAATACAAGTGACATTATTTGTAATCAAAACCAGAAGACATTTTAGACAGTTGCTTGGCTTATTGCAGGGAGTATTTATTGATTTTTAATTTGAAAGGAAAATCCAATAGAGTGTACAAGTAAAAGACCAAAGAAATAATTCTTTTTCTTCTATGGCTTGCAAAAATAATATGACTTCTATGGAAAACAACAGCACAAAGCTAGTTATATCTGGATAATTTCATCTATTCTCAAAACTTCAACACATACTTATCTTGATGAAAACTGTTGGGCTACGCCCGGGCCGCCAGCCATTTCAGGAAATTACCTCAGCCATTTTAAACTTGCTTCGGGCTGATTCTGGGAAACCGAAACCTAAGCGGAGAACTCAAAACTTAAAAGAACTAACTTCCGGGGTACGGTGACTCTGCACTTTTTTCCCGCCTGCCCTGTCCTCACCCCTCCTCCCGGGTAGCAGTGTGTCAACTCCCTATTGGATAAGAGCTCCCCCGCCCCTGGTACCTTATAAAAACCCCTGCTTGCTGTAATAAACAGAGTTCCGGCTTTGACCGCTCTCCTGGCTCGGTGTTCTTTCTTTGTCCCCGGGGCCGAAGCGCAGAGGGGATCGGGCCTGCGACACTCATCATCCCGCTCAGCCCCACAAGAGGTTACCGCCGGCTGGTCCGGGGTCCCTTCCCGCCCTGTGTTGTTGGTCCCCGGTGGCGAGGAACCAACAGAAAACCAAACAAGTTTATCTTGCCTACACCTCCACTTGAGCTTCAGACTTTGATAAACAATTCTTTGCCTTATATTGCCATCTGAATATCCAGTAGTCATCTCAAAAATCAATATTTATACAAGTGAATTATTTCTTCATCATCATTTTTGTCTCTCCATCCCTTCCCAAACTGCAATCCGTCTCTTTTCATTTTTATATGGTTGATATTCAAATATACACCTGTTTGAATCTTATTCTTGACTTTGGGCTCTTTCTCATTTTCTACATCTTATTATTCTCAAACTCAGCCAATTTGCATTAATTAATGTTCCTCTTTCTTTCTATTTCGCATACCATGGGATAGACTCTTATTATTTCTAAACTGAACTATTTTAACAGCATCCTTAGTTGGATCCTTGTTTTTGGTTCTTCATCCACCATAAATTCTTTGCATAAATACAGCCAGCATGAGTTGTCACCTTGATGAAATTGGTTAATGACCCTCAGCTGCCTGTAGAATTAAAAAAAAATGTATAAAATCCTTAGTATGCCATGTAAGAGCATTTATTGTGTAGTATCTGACTGTTTCACCCCATTTCTCACAACCCTCATATGTGGTATTATTTACAGTTTATGCTTTTAATCATATAACATACTTTTCCATCTGGCTTTGAGATTCTACTCAGACACCTCTTCTCCTGGGAAAGCTTCTTTGTTTAATCCACTAGACACAAAATCTGTAAACTTACAAAAACAACAACAACAACAGGGTTTGTCTCTATTTTTTTCTCCTTCATTTTTGTAACAATGGAGGCAGGTCCTTCTTCAACAAATCCAAGCACCCGTGGATTTGTTGCTTCACACATTTCATCCATTCTGAAGATAAACTATTTAAATATGGAGGAAAACTGTAAATTATATTATTTCATAGTGTTTTAGCTAACAGAAAGACTTTTCTTCTAAAAGTCTCTGATCTCTTCCTGTTTTAGTGAAATTATTTTCTGAAACTCAAAGTATACTATCATAGAAAGTTCTCTTAAATGTTCTCCTGACTTATTTATTTATTTTTGTAAGTTAAGAAAAAAAAAGAAGAGAGTTTATGAGACCTAGGTAAAAAATGGAGTCCTGGACAAAGTCTTGTTAATAGAGGGTCTGTTATGTCTTGGTGCTACTCAGTGTGATTTGCAAGTTGAAACCAAATTGATTTGCAAATCATCAGTACATGTCCAATAAATCATGTGATGCTGAAAACAATATTACCTAAAACTTAAAACATATAATTAAGAATAGTTTTCACAAACTCCACCCAGAACAACTTTGCAGCAAGACTCATTTCATGCTTTGGAATTATTCTAATTAAAACCATGCTGACTGTCTGCCATATCAATATATGTTGGATTATTTTTGATGACACATCCAGTTTTTCCATCTTCTCAGTAAATTTACAAGTAACAATATATTAAATGGAAAAGTTCAATTTGAGCCACCGGGATTCAATAGATACAACATTCTGATTTAAGATGATAGACTTGAAGGTACAAATTGAAAGTATTTGTAGACAAGTTTCAAAATTCTTTAATCCATATAAAGGATGGAAAAGAGGGAGCTTCAGGGAGAGAATTATAAAGAGACTTATTGAAAGAGAGCTGCTGTTTTGCAAGAGTGCTCTTCCCCCGCCCCTGCACTCCATCACCAAAGTGAAAAGCAAAGATTTTGATAGGAAGAAAAAGAGAGTTTGAATCATGATCCTTCGAACTTGGCAGAGCCAGGGAAAAAAATTTTTTTGAGCTATCCCAGGAAATGTGACGAACAGGGATAACACAGATGCAAGAACTGCTTGGGCAGCATAGCATAGGTGGGTTTCTACTGTGTCTGGCACATACTGATACCTCCCTCTGAATGAGAGCCAAAGATTTTCAGGCATGTTTCTTCTGAATCATATGTGGACCTCATAGTAAAGTATCCCTTTCTGAGGCCAATTTAAGTCTAGCACAAAATGAACATGTGAAAAAAGCAACAGAACTTGAAATGTGAGTGTCTGTGTGGGAAGACAGCCAGTAAGTGAATGAGAAGCTGCCTTCAAAGGAGAGGCAATACCAACATCTTGGGATGGTGATCACACAAGAGAAATTGTTAGCTGTCAGTATGACTACGCCCAGAGAGAAAGGTTCCGTCTCGTAAATTTCACTTAAGAACTTCTAGTCCACATTTGACCTTCTTTCCTAGACTAAACTTCAAAGGACTTCATGTGAGAGAGGGGAAACATTCGACATTAAATTGACTTCATGATTTTTACTATTTCTCTGTGATTAAAAATTCCTAACAATGAGTTCAGACTGTCTGAAATGTCTAAAAATCTTAGGAATTTCCATTTCTTAAAAACCAAAAGTAATAAAACCTGCC
>NW_007733717.1:15570-17115 GCF_000696425.1 Galeopterus variegatus | reverse complement strand
GAAATGTCTAAAAATCTTAGGAATTTCCATTTCTTAAAAACCAAAAGTAATAAAACCTGCCCAACTTTTCATCTAAGGGCTGAGAAAAATTACCTCACTGAATATTTTAAGGAGGCAGTGAGAAGCCAAAAAAAAGTTGTGTTTACATTACTGGCATTGGGTCATCTTTTTTGAGCATATCAGTCACAAATTTGATTATTTATCCCTGCTGTCTCTTCTAACTTGAGCTTTCCCAAATCTCTGGCTCCATCCCATAGCGGTCCACATGATTTAATTCCTTCCATGTTTAAAATAAAATAAAATAGAAAATAAAAAACTTGACCCTTTCATTTATATAGGAGGGTACTTCAAAAAGTTCATAAAAAATGGAATTGAAATATAATGCAAATCTTTCCATGACCTTTCTGAAGACCCCTCAAGTCTTGTCTTCTCTTCAAAGCCATTGTTCTCCAGAGATGTATCAATATTCAGTGCTTTCATTTCCTCACCCTCCTCATACCACTCTTGTCAACAGCAGACTTGTATTTGTCTGTTTGCCTATTCACAATTTTTATTTGCATATTTAAAATGCCACATAATCTCAACATCTTAAAATTAACTACTGATCATAGCTTTCAAACCTGTTCCTGTACAGTTGTTCGTATTTTGGAGATGGAAAATATTCTTTCATTAGTTTCAGAAATTCCTCAATCTCCAGCTTTTGTTTGTTTGTCTAATTTTTTCCAAAAATCTCTGAGCATGTACCTCCAAGGCATAAGCATTATTTACTTCTAAATTATATATAGATACATATATAGTTGCATATATTTATATATCTATATCTGTGTGTATATACATTTTATATATATATATATAAAATGTATATATATATGTATGCTCCTTACCACAGAACACTGAATCATCTGCCCCCTAACTCACTAGCTTCCTCTCATGTTATTACTTCCTCAGCACCATGATTTAGTCATAATATCAAACATTGGCCATTGATTCAATAAATATTTCTCATCTTAAAGGACAGCTCCCCAACTCCACAAAGTATTGTCATCAAGCTGGTTTTTTGGCTGAGGCTTCAACAAGTTATTCCACTATTATAACAGGCTGGCTGTTTCTGAATGATGATGCATTTCATAATAACAAGGCATTATGTGGTTATTTTTGTTTTTAAAGTTTTTCAAATCAGTTAACAAAAGCCACACCACTCCTCAATATTTATAATTACTATTTCTCTCATATTGTTAGAGTAACACAGCCACCGCAAAAGCCAGCACTTCACCTGTCCCCATTCCAATGAGCCACAAGTGAAAGTATGAGTATTTATGACATATTACTTCATGCCAGAGCTCATCACTTCTGACAAGGATTATTACTGTTGTTTGGTGAATAATAAAACTCCACGACCTCATCCAAAGTGTCTGCTATTTAAATGTACTTATGTTACTCACTATCTTAGCCTGGGTTTTCCCTCAGAAGCGTGCCTGTGACAAAGATTTGTGCATGAGTAGCTTATTTGCAAATGTTATCCCAGACAGCAGGAGTGGAGCTGGG